>NW_021331751.1:0-378 GCF_001605985.2 Dendrobium catenatum
CAGAGAACCTACCTCCTTTTGCTTCCTCTTGAAGCTGACAGAGAACCACAACCAAAAGCTAACTTCTTACCTCTACCGACCCTTCCAGATGAGAAACTCTAGATGAAGAACAAGCATAGCGATCCTTGAAGCAACCCTTGTGAATATCCTCACAAGCTCCCCCTCAGAAGTTCCTCTCTCTCTCCTTCTCTCTCTTTCTCTCCTCAAGGCCTTCTCAGGTCAAGGCAGCAGCCAAAGGTCTTCCATAACGTTGAACAAGAGTTCTTAAATAGAAGAGCTTCAAAGGAGCTCGTTAATTACAAGTTGCCGACAATATCGTCCAGGCCGATATAGACATCGGCCTGGCCGATCAGTACAAATCTTAGAAGATCAGCCAGA
>NW_021331752.1:0-620 GCF_001605985.2 Dendrobium catenatum
TTTCTCTACGATTGCCTTATGTGCTAATGTTTCAGGTCTACAAGATCAGACTACAATTTGGAACCAGCTCAAGATTGGGTAGACTAGGTCTGTGCCAGTTTGTAATCTTTTTACTTTCTTGAGTCTGTTGTATTCGGTGTGGCATCTGATGATTTGTATCTTGGAAGATTTTCTGTTGTGCCCTAAAAGATTTCTATTTTTGGTAACATCATCCAGGACGATATTTTTATCGTCCTGGACGATCTCAAAAAAGTAGAAACCCTATTTAGGCCATTCTCATTAAAGCAGCCGTCTTTTTTGCAAAACACATCGTCCTGGACTATTTTGTATCGGCCAGGACGATTGGCTAAATTCAGCAAGAATCTGCCGCCATATCTACTTAGGAAAATCTTATTTTTGGACATCGTCCCGGTGGATCGTCCTGGACTATCAAATATCATCCCGGACGATCTATAGCAATTTTTCCAAAAAATTTTAGGCAGTTTTGGAAAGCAATTAATGGGGATTTCGTCCAGTCCGATCGTAAGATCATCTTGGACGATTAGACATCATCCAGCTTCATTTCAGGGCAATATTCAGGATAATTTTCCTCATATTTGAACTAATCGGCCAGGATGATA
>NW_021331753.1:0-299 GCF_001605985.2 Dendrobium catenatum
TTCCCATATTTTGAAGAAGTCGTTAGTTATTAAAATTTTGGGACATGAATTTCCATTTTCAATCAGTAGTCTAGAACTCAGAAGTCAATGGAGTAAATATGGTAGCTTCCATCTAACGACTTTGGGTAATAATTGAATTATGTGTTCATTTGCTAATTAGGAATCCATGGAAGAAGTATTTAATGGGGGGCCTTGGTACATTGGGAACCACATCATAGGCATGGACAGATGATCGCCTTCTTTCTCCACTGATTTGCTTAAGGGAATCACATCAAAAGTTTGGATTCGCTTCCCAGGAC
>NW_021331754.1:0-538 GCF_001605985.2 Dendrobium catenatum
CAATGTATGAAGTTTCTAAGGAATGATGTTGAGTATAACATTCCTGGAGACACCCAGCCCTTCTTCGTGCATGAGATCTCTATGTACGACGATGCCGAGTACTATGTACCTCGGAAGACTCGTAAAGCTCCACCTGCTCAGTCCCCAGTGATACCTGATACTGTTGTACAGGATCCTACGCAGCCACCTGCATAGGGTCCTATACAATCGTCAGTACAGGGTCCATCACAGGTTGGTATCGAGCCAGGTATTCCCACTACCCATTCTGATGGAGATCCCTCTCAGCTTGCAGTGAGGCATGATGTTCCCCCTAGCAGAGGTAGGGGAGGTAGAGGTAGAGGGAGAGATAAAGTTGCGATCCGCGAGCCGCAGAACCACGACACTCGCACACCTCCTCCCCCTAACCTTTACACTTCTTCTTTGACTGTATAGTCCGACTCTTCTGACGATGAAATGATCGATATCCTTCAGCGTCCAGTTACTTCACCACCTCCCTATTCTGCAGGCTATGATTCACTACCCACTCTTCGTAGCCATT
>NW_021331755.1:0-2024 GCF_001605985.2 Dendrobium catenatum
CTATCGTCCCGGACGATCCTGGGAGGAAAATCCAAGACAGAGAGGAACAGTAAGGGAACGAGGTCTCACACCAAGAGAGGCCACCGTCGGTACGTTTCTAACTTTTGCAAGGAGGAAAAATTTCGATCGCCATCAATTCTCCCCGAGCTACCAATCCAAAGAAAATTTTGGACCAGCACAAGAGAACCAGGCTTTGATCGCCACCAATGTTCACTTTGATCTCCAACTATGCTCCCCGAGCTACCAATCCAAAGAAAATTTTGGACCGACACAAGAGAATCAGGCTTTGATCGCCACTAATGTTCACTTTGATCTCCACCTATGCTCCCCGAGCTACCAATTCAAAGAAAATTTTGGCAGGCACAAGAGAACCAGGCTTTGATCGCCACCAATGTTTTCTTTGATCTCCACCTATGCTCCCCGAGCTATCAATCTAGAGGAATGTTTGGACCGGCACAAGAGATCAAGGTTTTGATCGCTGCTGACAATCTCCGAGCTATCAATCCACGGGAAGGACTTGGAATGACACAAGAGATTGTGATTTCCTCCACCTTCTAAAGAGGTATTTATAGGTAAATGGGTGGAGTATATGAAAGGTTTTTCTAGTTATTTCTAAAATTAAAATAAAAAATTAATTAATACAATTTTCGGAATTCTAAGAGACAAAAATTCTTTTATAAATTTTTAACATAATTTTTTAAAAATGTTAAAAGTTCAAATTAAATGGAAATGAATAAATATATTTATATATCCAATTCCGAGGTGGCACACAAAGTTCTCGATCACTGAATGGATTTATTTCCTAGAGATTAGTTCTTCTAGATCTATCATATTTATGATTTTTATAATTAAACTTAAAATAAACCTAATAAATTCAGCCATGTGTTTGTCTTCATCATTCACGTTTCTCAAAACACTCGATCCATATAGGAAAAGAGTTAATTGCAGTCAATGGACTTCACGTATTGTTCTTGCCTTTGTTTAAAATTGTGATCCTGAAATCATCTAAGCAGAGAATAACACACAAATAAGGTCATATTATTACATCATTCAGGTGACGATGAACTATTTATTATTTTGATCAGTTGTCACCATATAACAATAGCACCTAGCAAAATAGGCACTGTATTATTTCTGAACTATCCTAATATAGGGCTAAAGCTTATATTCTGTACAGGATAAGGATTAATAAAGTTAATACTATTCTTTTTAACAATAGTCAAAAGAAAAATATATATGAATATATTTACATTTAA
Source organism: Dendrobium catenatum (assembly GCF_001605985.2). Taxonomy (NCBI): domain Eukaryota; kingdom Viridiplantae; phylum Streptophyta; class Magnoliopsida; order Asparagales; family Orchidaceae; genus Dendrobium; species Dendrobium catenatum. The sequence continues at coordinate 1,257 of NW_021331755.1, forward strand.
TGTAAGCAATTAGTCCTTATTTTTAAGGATAAAAATATAATTTAAAAAAATAGAGAAGAAGCTTCAAATATATATTTTTAGACTTTGTAAGCTTGCACCGTCCGAAAATAGTGGGGCAACTGATATGTCACCAAAAATTATCTTGATCGGGCACGAATCCTGAGGCAAAATCAAGATGGAAGCTTCAGAAATTAAATTAGAGACCATATGAATTCTGATTTTAGCAAACTTACAGTTGAGCTAAGCGTCTTGGAAGCACAAACCAACGGCACCAAAATCAACCCAATCCGAGCCCAAATGGGTCAAAATCAAAGACTCGAAGCACTTTTGGAAGAATCTAACCACACTTTGGATTACGAAATGGTTTTCAAATATGGCATGCTTATATTAGAATCGAGCGGCTCGACGAGAAAAATCCAACGAGCCTAAGATCACTAAATTCTGATATCATTAAGACATTAAAATGACCATTAAACGGTCAGTGATCAAAGGGGTCAATATAAACCATCCATTCAAACCACTCCATCTTTACCTTGATCCTCCACATATTTACAAGTCATGCTACTCATAAATACTATAAATAGGCTCTCATTCTTCACATGAAAGAGGAGAATGAAGAAGGAAAGGAAGGGAGGAGTTTCGGAGCTCTCTTGCCGCCAACCACCGCCGGACTTCCACGGGAGTTCCTGCTGACCACCACCGGAGTTCTTGCCGACCACCGCCAGGATTCCTCTCAACCATCGCCAGATTTCCTGCCGACCACCACCA
>NW_021331756.1:0-215 GCF_001605985.2 Dendrobium catenatum
AAGTGAAATAAAGGTAAGGGTAACAAAAATTTCAAGAATTCTAATGATACAATTTGTTTTGAATGCAGGAAGCCAGAACATGTTAAAGTTGATTTCCCTACACTCAAGTCTCACCCAAGCAAGGAAAAAGTGAGGAAAAACCCAAGTCCAAGAAGGACAAGAATAGATTCCAAAAGGCATTCTAGGCGGATTCTACATCAGACTCCTCTGAGATT
>NW_021331757.1:0-225 GCF_001605985.2 Dendrobium catenatum
ATGGTAAGCATTAACTTTGTGGGCTCATTTTATTCCTTCTTGACAATTGGTTGGCGCACTGCGCATCTTTTAATACACTTTGTGTATTCTATATTTCCAATTTGGCGACTTTGCGCATCTTTTATTTTTGGCATCATTGGCCAATTTTTTTGAATATGCTTCCTTTCTTAAATCTTAAAAAACAAAGAAAAAACCCATCTTAGTGACAATGCGAATTGCTTGATT
>NW_021331758.1:0-223 GCF_001605985.2 Dendrobium catenatum
CGTACAGGCAGACTGTCGTGCACTACTCGTTGCTTTTTGCAGGTGGATCGTAGTGCACTAACTAATCTCCTGCCTTGTCGTAGATGATTGCATCTATTGCAGTGCTTCTATATCTGCTCACAAACAATTTGTTGTATGTGCAAAAAACTTCTTATAGCAACTCGTATGCATTTGCATTTTGGTGTAGTCATTTTGCTTGTCGATGATATATTGGGAGTCAACG
>NW_021331759.1:0-594 GCF_001605985.2 Dendrobium catenatum
TGACATTCTTTCCAAGTTAGATCTTGGGGCGTGACAGGTATAATGTCCCACTATGTGGATTTGATTGAAAGAAAACATTAAAATACAAATAAAGCAAATCGCGTGGGAACGTAGAGCATCTTCAAAAAAAATTTCTCACACCAGTCAAAATGAATCTACTAATGTTGGTGGTTGATTACAAATAATGTTCCTCCTTGGAGGATGGCATTAGCTCAAAAATACATTGTAGAGTGTACATTATCTAGTTGGAGAATGAAATAATAGTTGTTTTCATGTGAATATTGGTTTGTTTGTTTGGTTGGTAGGGTCATAGTCATGTGATAAAGGCCATAGGGACAGTAGTCAATAAGTGACAGAGGCCAAAAGAATAGTAGTTAGGTGACGATAGTTGGAGGGACCGTAGTCAGTGGTCGAGATGATTTTGATGAAAGTACTTCATTTTTCATGTAATTTTAATTTCAGCTCCTTATGAAAATAAATGCACATTATGATTTAATGTAGAATTTTATTATGATGACCTCATGTAAATTCAAAGACCTTATATATGGCTTTGATACATTTATATGAGTTTAATGTTTATTATTGAAGTAATAA
>NW_021331760.1:0-343 GCF_001605985.2 Dendrobium catenatum
CTCCGACCGGATGTTCCTCTACGTCCGGTCGGAGGACATAATAATTGTTCCATTATAGGAGCTATTAAATGGGCAATGATTAATAGTCCATATATGACTTAAAAGATCTTAAATAAGTGATCCATCAAAAATAAACATTTGTTAAGATTATATTTTTAACTAAATAATTGCATAAATAAAAATAAGTATAATTTTTAACACGTCAAAATGCTGTATAAGAAAAAAGATAATAAATATTATAAAAAACTAAATTGTAGTATTATTATAAAACTTATAAAAAGCCATGAAGGTTCAATGATTCAAAGAGGGAAGTATAGTAAAGATTTATTAGCATAAAATGATA
>NW_021331761.1:0-438 GCF_001605985.2 Dendrobium catenatum
AGACTTTCAAATTATTTTGTATTGAGCCCACTAGACTAAATCAAGCAATTTCAGATTTCGCAGCACGGTTGAGAACTAGCTAATACCTGGACTAAACTTATCTGGAGAAGCACTAGAAACCGCAAGTAATCAAGGATTTACCAATTAGCTGGAAAAATCGAACACCGCAAGCAGAGCAGCAAATGCAATTGTAGTCACCAAACTAGTGATGGGATAAAACAATCCTGTAAACTCAAGAGATCATGATTTCTGTTTGGTTTGGTAGTAAAAATCAAAGCAGAAATAAGACTGACATATAAATTCTTTCCTTGTGATAAAAAGCAAAGACCATTCAGTTGCGGCAGATAATAACATATTCCATCTTGTTCCTTAAATCTATAAATTAAAGCAATAGCGCCTGCAAAATGAACCTAATGTTCTAATGCGGCAGCGATTTTG
>NW_021331762.1:0-317 GCF_001605985.2 Dendrobium catenatum
TTCCATAAAGCATAAACAAATAAAACCTTAGAACACACTCACTTCAAACTCACCTTAAACAGGACACAACAAGTTCTTACATTCATCCTCTATAAGCTTCTTATTCTCTTCAATATTTTGATGCGTTATAAAGGTTTTATCAACCGCTTTCTCCGTGGTCGTTGTCTCCAATTGGAGTTCTTCTAGTTGCCTCACATTCTCTTCTTTTATGTTTACGTCATTTAACATTTTTTTGCAAACAGACAAGTTAATCAACATACTGCAACGTCGCCTCATCTGATCGCCTTTTAAGAATAGTAAGTTCTCCATTGTGCCTT
>NW_021331763.1:0-237 GCF_001605985.2 Dendrobium catenatum
ATCATTAATTAACATGTAAGGATTTTTCTTCTAAATCGCTAGGCAAAATGAAGCTTTAATAACCAATGTAGATGCAAGGTGTAATAACTCAAAATTGTGAAAATAATTTTTAAAATGAAAATATAGAAAATATGGGCTGGAGCGCAGCGATGTTGGGCTAGCAAGTGCAACAATGTTGGGAAAGCACCATCGTGGTAGTAAGCTATCACGATAATAACTCTGGGAGAAGCATGTAGT
>NW_021331764.1:0-336 GCF_001605985.2 Dendrobium catenatum
GATCATTTCTAATAATTTCTAACCAAGTCTTTTTAGATCTACCTCTATCTTTCTTAACATAAGTCGAATCTAATACCACAACTTTCCTAACCGGGTCATCAGAAGGCTTCCTTTAATGTGACCAAGTCTTTTTAGGTCTACCTCTACTTGGGCGAAAACAAATAAGAAATATTTTTCTCCAATTTTTTTCTTCATAAATCTAAGGCTAGTTTTATGCACTAACGGCGACCGAAAAGCAAGTTTTAAATCTAAGAGAATTATAATAAAAACTAGCCAAATACAACACAGACAATAAAGGAAAGCAGATTAAAAAAAATTAAAAAAATATTCACGCAA
>NW_021331765.1:0-210 GCF_001605985.2 Dendrobium catenatum
CAGTTGCTCAAAAGCATATTTATATTAAAAAAAAAAACGTGTTTCATCGATTGTTGAAAGAAAGAAAACCAACAAGTAGTTTTCAAAATAGTTTGGCACGACCAATAACAAGACGGGCTTCACAAGTGGGTTGGTCATTCATGCTTAAATGTTCTGGACTGAAATAGAGTTTTGTGTTCTTATATCAATTATTAGCTTTGAAAGTTACAG
>NW_021331766.1:0-695 GCF_001605985.2 Dendrobium catenatum
TCTAGTGAGAGGGAGATTAGGAGAAAATACATGTTCATGAAAATTAAACAAAAAAATATTTTCCATTATTAAAGAGGGGGAGATTGTTGCAATTTGGGATCATGAGCTTATGAATTTAATGATAACAAGCATTATTATTACATTTTCATTTCTCCTACTATTTTAATTTGCTTGTATGTTTTTGTGTGTACTAATAATTTAGGCACATTATATACCATGCAAGAAGATGAATGGGTAAAGTCTGGGTAGAATAGGAATATGGTTGATACAAGTTTATATTGTAATTTTTATTTATTTATTTTTAATTTCAAGAGTCAAAGTCCTATAAAAGGTGTATGTAGGTTGGCGATCAGGCACACACATAGAGGAATGAGAAAATAAGTTTTAAAATTTTAACTAATCATATTGTCTGATCATGTGTTATTACAATGATTTAAAATGGCTAATTTTATAATTAATATTTTAAACTAATTATATTGTATAATATAGATCATGTTGTATGATTTGTTTAAAATAGAAACCCTACCTGCCAAAAAACTTTATGTATTTTGGTTTGTATCTTGAACTAATCATCCTGTATGATGCCATTTATAGAGTACGATAATGAGAAGCTTACTTAATTTAGTCCCCATGAGTAGTTAATCAAATATAGGCTTAATTAATATGGTCGATCCTACAACATGATTTGGATTGTA
>NW_021331767.1:0-1937 GCF_001605985.2 Dendrobium catenatum
TGTATAAAATCAAATTTTGGGTTAGATAGCTTTTGTCAAATCCTTAGAGATTTGAGCAGACTATCTCCTTGGCTAGTTCCCCTAGTTATATGTGAGTTCCTATACTTTCAAGCTAGGTTAGTCATTGAATACCCAGTACAATTTGATCCGTTAGGAGTAGGTGTGAGTCCCTATGCTTCCTATCTCCTAGGATCTTGACTGACTAAAAGTGGAATTAAGCCTGTCAGGCCCCACATAGTTCAGTCATTTCTTTTCCCTTAAGGTTAGGTTTGTTAAGATAGTTGCTATTTGCATGCATTACATTATTAATCCCAAAATGTTTTGGCAATCACTAAATATCACAAAAACGATGAATTGAGATCGATCCTTTCAATACATTATTAGTTCCAAAATTGCCTCCTAGAGTTACCCCTACCTCAAAACAATCTTTTGGAAGAAATCTTTATATCTTAAGCTTCTTGTGCTGTATAAACTAAACATTCAGGGAAAGACTCCAAGCACTCCCACTGACTATAAGGCTTCAATTAAAATCAGCATGAGATACGCTTGAAATTTTTGAAGCTTGCACTTTGCTTAGAAAATCAAATGAAGGGAGTGATTGTAACTTGAGTAATAAAAAAAACATGCATACACAAATAAAAAGAGATCATCGTTTAATTTGAATGTTGATCGTACAGGAAATTCTTGTTACGACTGGACGATCAGAACAAGTTATCTCCTATAGAGACTATGGAACGAATGAAATTGTTCTCGAAAAATTTTTCTTAAGTCCTTTTCGTCCAGTACGCAATTAATTTATCGTACAGTACGATGACTCTCTATACTAAATTTCGTCAACAGACGAAATTAATGTATCGTTAACAGTACGATTGGCTCTTCTGTAAAAATTTTCTCCAGACGAATTTAATTTTCGTACATGTACGATTTGGCTGCCTGTAAAATTTTCGTCCATAGACGGAAATTTAATTAAATCGTCCAAAAGATTAACCGACTTAGTACAATTTAATCAGCCAGTATCCTAGATTTGACCTTGTATACTAACCGTTCGTAAACTGAGACGAACCTAGTTCGTACAGGGACGATCAGCTGTACAAAGAACACTTCCGTACACATATTGCAAATTAGGTGTCATTTCAAAAGACGTTTAACGTAAAAATCGTCCAGTGACGATTCCACGATCGTACAGGTGACGATTCCACGCGCTACTATGTAATGAAAAACTGCCTCGAGAATCAGTTATAATATGGGAAAGGATATAAAATCTTGTCTATTGTATTAGAAAAAAAAAAATATCCAAAATTAGACAGCCACACTGCATAGGTCAATCTTTTTTGTCATTTTGATTCTTCGTAGAAACCATACCCATATTTAACTATGAAGAAGCCAAACCCAAATGTGCCAACCCGGAAATAAAAAGCGTGAAGAGAATGCACTCAAAGCGGAAGAAAAAAATAAAATCTCGACCATAGAGCTTAAAGAAGGCTGTCTACTTAAGGATTATCAAATAAGGTTACAAGAAAGCCCATCTCACATTGTAGAATTAGGGATTCACCAATTATACGTCACCTTCCTTTACTACCTTCTAACAACAGATACTCTAGTGAAAGATCTGTCACAGGAATCCGTTTCTCTGCCCGACAACCACTAAAAATCTTTAACATGGCCCAGACGATGTGAACCAGGACACAAGGGTTCTCTGACCCCAAAAAACTACGGTAAGACCGTGTTAAAAGAGATCCGAAAAATAGGTTTCTCTGCGTAACTAGGTTAGATGAAGAAGGAGAAGGGTCTCTGCCCACACTAGAGATGGAAAGACGGAACGGTCTCTGCCAACTTAAAACTGGGCTATACCGTGTTAAAAAAGACCCGACCGACGTCTCTATAAACCGTCACCGGGAAAGGACATAAGGTGAAAAGCAGTGTGTTGTAAGGCTTCT
>NW_021331768.1:0-204 GCF_001605985.2 Dendrobium catenatum
AGGAAGATTTTCAATTTGAACAAAACCCTTGGTAAAGCCCTTAAAATTGTGTTTGATCATTTATATAGGGTATTATACATACCATTAAAACCTAACTAATCAATTTGGAGGCCTCCATTCCCTTCTACTTTCTAAAACTCAAAGCATCTCCCTAATGTCCAAATCCCTCAAATATTTATAATTCATGGAAATCTACATAGCATC
>NW_021331769.1:0-206 GCF_001605985.2 Dendrobium catenatum
TCTAAATCAGCCTTCAGTTGGCCTATTTCTCCCTCCATAGCATCAACCTTCTTTCCGGCCATCTTCCCTCCACGGTTTTACAAGAAGAACTTCTTGAGGAGGAAAGAAAAATTGCTGAAATTTTCAGATTTCCGCCTCCAAAGGTAATACTTGAGTTCGCAAGTAACCCAAAGGTAATACTTGAGTTCGCAAGCAACCCTAGTCAA
>NW_021331770.1:0-359 GCF_001605985.2 Dendrobium catenatum
TGGCACCGTACGAGGCTTTGTATGGCAGGAAGTGCCGGACTCCTTTGACTCTGACGGAGGTCGGAGATAGACAGGCTTTGTGTGCCACTTTTGCTGATGAAACTATTCAGAAGATCAGCTTGATTAAGGAAAGGTTGAAAGCGGCTTAGGACTGTCAGCAGAAGTATTACAATCAGAAGCACAGGTTCGTTGAGTTTCAAGTCGGTGACTTTGTGTATGTCAAAGTCAGCCCGATGAAAGGTGTGAGCAAATTTGGCCTGGTAAGCAAGCTTAGTCCAAGGTATGTTGGACCTTTTGAAATTCTAGAAAGGATTGGGAAAGCTGCTTACAGACTCTTGCTTTCTGATTCGATGCCCGAC
>NW_021331771.1:0-373 GCF_001605985.2 Dendrobium catenatum
TCTACTCTAACTACCATGATTTCTTCTCATTTTAATTTAAAATTTTATGGATAATTTTAATGGGCAGCAAGTTGCATCCATGGGGAATTTTATATTATCTTATTTTTGTTAAGCTTAAATGTGGATTGAAACTTATGGTGTGTATGTCATCACACCTTTGATTCTTTTGATTTCTAAGTGAAGGTGCATACTCTTTATGATAAGTTTCATGGGAGCATCAAAACCTTTGCAAAATCTGAGAATAAAATCCTCTTCACTTTTTTTTTTTATGTTCATACTTTCATGTCCCCTTATTGAGCTGATTTGTCATGAGAGTCATGAGATTCATTGTGTAGACTACTTAGAAGATGCAAATCTATTAGGTGTGCAAATT
>NW_021331772.1:0-365 GCF_001605985.2 Dendrobium catenatum
ATATAATATAAAAATTATTAATTTAAAATTTTTTGTATGTAAAAAATATTTTTGAAATCAATTAGAAAGTTATCCCAAATAAAGTTTAAATTTAGGCTTCATTTGAAATATTTTTTTGCCACTAATTTTTAGTTTTTTCATGAATTTTGTGTGTTAAAAAGTAGGGGTGTCAAAGGTGTCAATATTTGACAAGACTTGAAAATTCAAGTCGAAAACTTTGGGTTTGGGTTGGCACGAATCTGGTTGGATTCGGGTTAGGGTTTTGATCGGTTTCAAAAATCAGGTTGAGTTTGGGTTGACCCAGAAACTTAGAAATGACCCGGCTGCTTGCTCTGCTTGACTCGCATCGACGTTTATATCTTTGA
>NW_021331773.1:0-201 GCF_001605985.2 Dendrobium catenatum
AACCTAGGAGACGGCCGGGTTCGTGGTCTTTGTTCCCTAACCTTTCCTCTTCCTCTTCCCCATTGCCGACCATACTCCGACCTTCTCCCCCACTAACCGCAGGCTACCTTACCCGACCCCCTCCTCCTCCCTCAATCCCACGGCTAATCCCCCATACCCGAACCCATGCCACCGGTTCCACCTCCTTAGCCGCCAGCCAAA
>NW_021331774.1:0-1243 GCF_001605985.2 Dendrobium catenatum
TTTGGGAAATTGAGGGCTTGAGCCCATATATTACTATGTAAAAAAGTTACAAGTAAGGTATAATAAAAAGATTAATCCTCCAACAAATGAAGGAGTAATCAAAAACCTATACCTCCCAAAAGCACCAAAAAAGAAATAACAAAAAAGCAGGAAAGAAACAGCAGCAGCTTACAAAATACAAAAAATTTATGAGCACCCAAAAATGGACTCAGACTGCTAATCGCAGAACAAATCGAAAACCAGCTATACCGTGCATAGATCTCCTGGTTTCCCAGGAGGCCCGCCAAGGAGAAGATTAGCAGCTACATCATCGTCCTCCTTCTATAAGCCTGTCTTGGTTGCTGAAAGCCGTCCAAGGGAAAGGCAATTGTGAGCTACTGCTCTGGACCGAAAGGAAAATCCAGCAAAAAGCAAAGAAACAGAATCCATGAATCCATGAAGAAAGCCTCCAAAAATCTTGCTCAACCCAAGCAAACAGAGAGAACTGAACCACTTCCTTCTGCTGAGATGTCATAGCTATAAAAATAACATCCACCATAAAGCCAGTTTCCAGAGAATAGAGCAGCCAAGAGAAAGCAAGATTCAAGAGGGCCAAGGGATGCATAAATTGTCATGATACTTCCAAGATGATACCTTCTCCTCTATAGCTCTTTTAATAATGAAGCATAAAGTAGAGACACTTCTAAACTTAAAGTTGAATCTCCTATCGTTTCTTTCCCTCCAAAGATAATAGGTAGCACAGCATACCGAAAGGAGGATAAATTCTCTCTGGTTTTAAGCATATAACTTCTCTCTCCCAAAAAGTGAAGAACTTGGATGAGCTTAGGCCTCAGGAGAAATTCCCCCACATCAGGAATCAAATTCTTTAAAACAGCAAAAGAATAATCGCATTCAAACAATAAGTGAGAATTGGACTCATTATAAGAAGAGCATAAAGAGCATAAAGGTTGCACATCAATATTCCTTTTAATAAGCTCCTCAGCTGTCTTTAAGCCTCCGTTAAGAGCAATCCAAGTGTAAGATGAGTATTTAATAGCATGATGCTTATGCCACACAAAGGAATGCCAGTCGATTATAGGATTTTCCCGGTAATAGTAATTGGTGAATGAAGAGAAAGAGGCCAGATTCTTATCAGACCAGCAGATAGAGGTCTTAGATTCTCGGTTCAGCCCGGTTTGCCCCAAATATTGAGAGAGCTCATCATGAACAATGCTAGGAAAAACCCAAGCCCCCTCAATCCAAA
>NW_021331775.1:0-239 GCF_001605985.2 Dendrobium catenatum
ATAATGCATAAATTTGTTTTATTTTTTTGGTTAAAAAATTATATAATTATTACATTATTATTATGTCCTTTGAATTTTATTTAAAAAAATTTCATATTTATTACATAATCCGTTTCAATCTCGGTTGAACCATTGAACCTTAAACCTCTTCTTTTTTTGATTTTATGTCCAGTTCGATTTTTACAACTTGAATAAGAGCTAATAACATCAAGCATATATTGATTATCAATTTAATATTT
>NW_021331776.1:0-246 GCF_001605985.2 Dendrobium catenatum
TAAAAAGCAATAAAAAAGCCGTCCCAAACGAAGCCTCAAAAAGCAGAAAGAAAGCCGTCTCAAGCAAAGCCTAAAATGCAAAAAAGCTTAGAAGAGTTTGAAACTAAGGCTTCGTTTGGGACAACAACTTTCTTACTGCTGCTTAAAACAGCTTTCAAGTACAAAATTTTTACTTTTTGTACTAGAAAATAGCTTTAAGAAGCAATAAAAAAGACATCCCAAACAAAGCCTAAAATGCATCACCTC
>NW_021331777.1:0-336 GCF_001605985.2 Dendrobium catenatum
ATAATCAAAGTATATAAAACACATTAATAAAAATAAATAATTATCATGACAAATCAATCAAGGCAAACAACACACGTGCCACAAACAATATCATCACGTCACAGAAACATAAAAAAGTAAACTCTGGCCCTAATTCTAAAGTTAGAAGTGGTGCCCTGACAAATCTACGTGTATGTAGTAGACTTGTGTGGCTTTGGATATGTCTTATATAGGGTATTTAGTTTAAATTGCCTATAGTTGAAAATTTTTAAGGCCAAAAAGGGAAACTTTAATTAAAGTTTAAATATTAATGGATTGGGATCTATTTTTAGTTAATTTAGTTTGTGGATCGATTTT
>NW_021331778.1:0-324 GCF_001605985.2 Dendrobium catenatum
CACATTTTCACTTCCTAAAGGTAAGAAAGAGATAGAGTTAATATTGTCTCCCATATTCAGTTCATCAACATTGGAGGATGGTGGTTCAATGTGAGCAATGGAAACTATTTTTGGGTCCACATTTTCCTATAGTTTAGGATCATTGCCTTTACTCACTCCATGGTTAGGATTCTCACTATCATGAGGAACCATAACAACTTCCCTAGTGATTGTTTGGTGGAATCTTTCTCCTTAAGAAGATGAGGATGTAACCTATAACATTCATTTAAACCATGGTCATGCATTTCATAATGAGAACAAAAAATTGGCAGACTTTCAATATCA
>NW_021331779.1:0-320 GCF_001605985.2 Dendrobium catenatum
TTTTATAATCTCAATCTCTATAATATATAAAAAGTTACATAGTGAAGGTTTTATCAATATAAAGTCATATTCATTTTTGGTAATGAAATACAAATTTAATTAGAAAAATCTCCAAAATACTAAATTATTGATATCAGAAATAGGATGATGGCTCTTGATAATGAGAAGAGCAAATCTCCCAATAGGGTCCACTTACAAAAATCACTCTATGACCTCCAAATAATAAGTTTTTTCTCTCTCCTCAAGTTTCTCTCTAAGCTTAAATTAGGAAATGAGAAAAATATTTTAATGAAATTACTGGAATATAATATTTTTAATAA
>NW_021331780.1:0-292 GCF_001605985.2 Dendrobium catenatum
TTGTTGGGGGTCTAAAAAGGATGTTTTAGTTGGAATTCAGATATTAGTGAATTAGGTCTATTTTAATTATTTCAGTTTGTCGATGAGTTTTAAGAACTTAGGACAATAATATTTGAAGTTTCAATTGTATTAGCCAATTTTGGAAAGTCCCGGGTCCTCCTAGGAACCAGACTGAGAGTCCAAAAAGTCACTATGGGAAAAAGGCTAAATCTGGAATTCCTAACACCTTAGGAAAATACTAGACCTTAATACGAGTAGTTAGACAGGTAGTATACTGAAATTGGAGTTTTCT
>NW_021331781.1:0-264 GCF_001605985.2 Dendrobium catenatum
AAGGTAAGGATCATAAACATGTTAAAGAATCTTCTGACATTGTTTGCTATAATTGCACGAAACCAGGACACGTGAAAACTGACTGCCCTACACTTAAAGACCACTCAAGCAAAGGAAAGGGTGAGGAGAAACCTAAGCTAAGGAAAGGAAAAGATGAGAGTACAAAGAGCATTTTGGGCGGATTCGGCATCAGATTCATCAGAGACAGAACCAGAAGGTGAGACATTAAAATTGTGCTTGATGGCAGACAACAATCCTGATCAA
>NW_021331782.1:0-246 GCF_001605985.2 Dendrobium catenatum
CGTTCCAGTCAACCTTTAGCCTCCCCAATCCTCGACCTTGCAAGTGTAAGTTTAATAAATAATTGCAGTAAAGAGAAGAAATCCTCTGAACATATAACTGAGTGCATCCATTTCGTGGATGCTAATGATATTAAGGATGACGAAGACTTCTTTGAGGAGGAAACAAAAGTGAATGAATCAGACTCCTAGCATGACTTAAATCCTGAGCTAGGAAAATTAGAACTTTTAAACGTCGACACCTTAGCC
>NW_021331783.1:0-285 GCF_001605985.2 Dendrobium catenatum
TGCTTCGCCAGATGCATATTAAGGACCAACAATACTTTGATGATACAGCTGTACATGATACACCACTAACCATGAGCTAGGATGCTCCTGACCATTACATTGGATTTGTTGGCCCATCGTATCCTGGTTAGGGGCCCTCTGAGGATATCAGATGTCGTCATACCTGCATGCAAACATCAACCCAGATTTTGTACCAATCACCATTCAAACACCTAACATATCTCAGTCTGACATTGTTGTGGAGGAGCATCATTTGTTATGTGAAAGGCCTCTATGACCACAACA
>NW_021331784.1:0-296 GCF_001605985.2 Dendrobium catenatum
CCCCCCCCAAACTAAAAAAAAGTTTTAAAATGTTATGATCTTTAGGCAATTGCCCCAACATAATTAAACATATTATGTAGATATGTTATTGTTAGAATACGATGAACAAAATACAAAAAGAAATAGCAAAGACAATCCAAAAATATCCTCACAATCAAAAAATTTTTTTTTGAAGGCACTGCCTCTTGACCCTGCAACTTTCTAGTATACAAATTTTATGCTAAGAATTATTTTAAAAATCAATAGAAAATAAGTCCCAAATGAAGCTTTAACTAGAGAAAAAATTAGGGTAGATA
>NW_021331785.1:0-314 GCF_001605985.2 Dendrobium catenatum
TATGCTTGTTCCATGTCCAACTTGATGGCTAGAAACCAATTGCTATCCTTTGAATGTCTCAATTTATTGAAAATTTCTTGAGTTAATAATAGATGATTAGAAATTGATCTTCCCTTCACAAAGGCCACTTGTTCTTCAGAGATGATTTTTGGAATAACCAAAACAACATTCTATTGAGAATAACCTTGGCCACAATTTTGTAAATTGAATTACATAAACTTATTGGCCTAAAGTTGGAAGGAGTTAAAGGATTAGAGGACTTTGGTATAAGCACAACCAACGTGTCTTTCCACTCTTTACTCATACTCCCTGTA
>NW_021331786.1:0-978 GCF_001605985.2 Dendrobium catenatum
CATCAAAGTTTTCAAGTAAACAACGAAGAATTTTATTAACTTTTTCAAAATTTGAAAACTCTTTTCCAAAGGCATGCAATGATGTTACAATTTGAATGAACCTAGTGTACATGTCTAAGATCATCTCGTAAGGTTTCATGGAAAATAATTAAAAATCATGCATTAACAAATTCAATTTGGATTGCTTGATTTCACTAGTGCCTTCGTATATGGTGTGAAATTTATCCCAAACTTCCTTACCGGAAGTGCATGTGGATACTAACATAAAATCATCAGAATTTAAAGCACATAAAAAGAAATTTAAAGACTTTGCATTCAATTGAGGATTGAATTGTTCTTCCCTGTTCCATTGACTAAAAGGAATATCAATTTTAACTCCATTAACAATACGTGACGGGGATGAATAACATGTTAAAATCATATGCCACATGCAAAAATCAATCGATTGCAAGAAAATAGACATGCGAGTTTTCCAAAAATCAAATGACATATTTTCAAATAAAGGAGGTCTGGTGATTGAATAACCTTCCACAATAGTACGATTAGCCATGGATCGAAATTCAAAAGCTTTTAAAAACTTATTTTATGAAAACTTGCTCTAATAACAGTTGAAAGTGCTCTGATGGCACTTGAAAGTTTGTTAGAGATGTTAAGCCCTATGAACCAGCCCAAGCTAACCAAGAGAGAGGTGAATTGGAAAGCTTTAAAACCAAACATAAAACTCTAATCAAAATCACCACAAACAAAGTGCGGAAATTAAAACGCGAAAGTAGTAGAAAGAAAGAACACATCGGATTTATAGGGGTTCGGTCAAACCTTGACCAACGTTTACTCCTTGGTGGCACCCTCCAAGTATTTCACTACAAAAGTGTCTCTCCTTTATCCCCCACAGCTAGGCGGAGAAGCGCTTACAAAATCATTTCCACCTTCCCCGATGCGGCTGAGTCACCGGATCCTTTGACACCAAAGAGATCTTCT
>NW_021331787.1:0-269 GCF_001605985.2 Dendrobium catenatum
GCAATCAAAGACCTGCCCCTACAGCAAAAGCAATCGTTACCCACCTGAGATTGGTGAAAGGGTGGGTATGATACAAGAACAATGGGTCTTCTACAAATACCTCCAGGAGCTCGTAGTGGATGCAACGGGTCCCTACAAATGAGCATAATTACTTGTGGATAACAACAGTGTGTTGCAAGTACGATGAATCACTGTGGGCACAAGTACGGATCCCTTAAAAAAGCAAATGTATACTTGTGGATAACAACAGTGTATTGAAAGAACAATGA
>NW_021331788.1:0-366 GCF_001605985.2 Dendrobium catenatum
GTTAAAGTCAAAAAGTCAACAAATTGGTCAAACCTAGGTCAAATTAGGTCAAAACATCAAACCTTCATAACTAATTGTAGAAAAATCCAACTTTAGCGTACTTACAGTCTAGCTAATCGTATTAAGGTCTAGTATTTTAATAAAATATTAAATTTCTAGAAAACACTCATAATTGAAAAGTAAATTTTTGACCCCTTGATTAAATGATTAGAATAATTCAGAAGATTCCCAAAACTCGAAAATCACTCTAAAACTCCAGAAATGTTTATTCAACCTTAAAATTAGCAATCAACCAATAGTTAAAATCAATATTAAATTATTAATATTTAAACTCAAATTTAAATCTTTCCCTGAGCCTTTCAACCA
>NW_021331789.1:0-433 GCF_001605985.2 Dendrobium catenatum
ATTCAGAAAGAATCAGCCGCCATAATCAGTTTAGGAATTCTTTATTTTAGGAAATCGGCTAGGAAGATATTTATATCGTCTAGGCCGATCTAACTCAATTATGCCTAAATTGATCTGGTATCTTTGGAAAGCATTAATGATTGATTGATACGATCACATCGTCCGGGACTATCTCCTGATCGGCCAGAATGATATTCTGGACGATCTACATCGGACAGCTCAAATTCAGAGCGATGATCAGGACGATTAAAATCGGTTTTAAACTAATCGGCCTGAACGATTGTGATATCGGCCAGGATGATGTAACCAATTTTTTTCTGATCGTCCCAAATCGTCCCGGACTGATGACCTGAATTTATACTGATCGGCCAGGACGATATACTTATTTTCCTGGACGATAATGTCGGCAACTTGCATTAATGAGCTTGTTTTG
>NW_021331790.1:0-364 GCF_001605985.2 Dendrobium catenatum
CAACTCGTCATGTATGATAATTTAATTTCATCTGGACGAAAATCTTACAGAGACCAGATCATCCTGAACGATATTTAATTTCGTCTGGATGAAAATCTTACAGAGAGCAACTCGTCATGTACGATAATTTAATTTCATCTGAACAAAAATTTTATACAGAACAAATCTTCCCGGAAGATTTTTAATTTCGTCCTGGACGAATAAGACTTAGAAAATTTTTCTGGCCAGTTCCTATTCGTTCTATGTGATCTTAATAGGAGATAACTGTCTGATCGTCCCGTACGAACTGACATCATCCCGTACGATCAGTATAAATTTTATATGATTTCCTTATGTGTGTGTGTATATTTTTATTCACTCAATT
>NW_021331791.1:0-253 GCF_001605985.2 Dendrobium catenatum
TTGCTCTCAGCTTTTTAACCACCCCAGGGGCAGGTGGTAGCCATCTAATGGCATCTCCAATTGATCCTAGCCGTTCTTTGAGCATAGGGACGTTTGAATAGGGTAAATGAAGGTTTGGAGCCCTCATTCTAACCCCATCAATCTCTCTCCATTCTCAACCTCTCAAGCCAAGCTCTCTGTTCCATTGAGCTTTCCAGAGACTCCTATCCCTCTCCTCGATCAAATCCGGCCGGTCAAAGTGGTGGCCGACGAG
>NW_021331792.1:0-637 GCF_001605985.2 Dendrobium catenatum
TTAATCTAACATTGCAGGAAATAATTTGAGGTCACTCATTGTGTCATTTATTGTAAGCCAGGTGACGAGGGCATCAACCGTCGATTCCAGCGCGTTTATCACAGGAGACATTGCAAATCAACGGCCCCGATTAGAAGCTTATACTTATGAGTTCTTTTTTTATTGTATTAGTTTATTTCTATTATTTTGTTTCAGTTGGCCTTTATACCCCTACGAGGGAGTTTAGTGAGTTGTAGCCCAAATGACATATGAGTCTTTGTTTCTTTTTTATTATCGAGGCCTATATATAGTGGCATGAGTCTTTGTATTAGTTTTTTAATTAATGTTTGAATGAAAATCTGATTTTGTTTTCTTCTTCTTTTCGAGTGTGCTCAAGAGTGAAGAGAAAGCCCGAGGTGCGGGAGAACGCAATACCCACCAGTCATCGGAGGAGTCCATGGCTCGTGGCCTTTATCATTTTCCCCTCTTTCATCTCTACACTCGACGACCCACCATCGCTCCCCCACCCGGACTCAATTCCACCTCCAAAATCCCCCTCCAATCGGCGACCCAAACCCCTACCTCCTCATACCCGACGGCCCCTCCTCTTCCCCATTGCCGCCGGCCACCCCTTGCTCCCTTCCATTATGACAATTTC
>NW_021331793.1:0-322 GCF_001605985.2 Dendrobium catenatum
ACAAAAGAATGTGCTGGATTCACCCGTCAAGAAAAACACAGCTGCCAAAATTACTTCTCCTGAATTGCTTTTAAATGATAATGATTTGAAACATTTTGAGGTTGTTTATTTGGGTTTGAGATAAGAATCTGATACTGTTTTATTGGATGAGTTTTCTGATATAACTTCTGATGATTTTCCAATTGGATTGCCTCATATGCGACAAAATCATATTGACTTGATTCCTGAAGCTTTTTTGCCTAATCTTCCTCATTATAGGATGAGTCCAACTGAACATGATGAATCTTTTAAACAAGTATCTGAACTGCTGGAAAAAGGTTTA
>NW_021331794.1:0-201 GCF_001605985.2 Dendrobium catenatum
CCTCGATAAATAATTGTAGATGGTGCATCTATTTTGCGTTAACTTATTATAGGTAAAATTCACTTGAATGTTTATTGACTTTGACAAATAGGTTTTTAAATTTCATCAAAGTTTAAGCTACAAATAATTAACTTTAAAATTATGGTTTAGATTTTTTTTTCAACACAATCATTAGCAAGGCTCAAATCTTGTCGATTCTAT
>NW_021331795.1:0-669 GCF_001605985.2 Dendrobium catenatum
CCCGGTTCAATAAAAAATCAGCAGTTTTTAACCCATTTCTGAAAACCATCCAAGTAAAAGTAGTAAATCTCAAAGAGCACTTTTTATGCCAGACAAATTTGTGCCATTGTACTTTCGGAGTTTGGGCAAAAAAATGTGCTCTAAAATGTCTGGTTCTGGGCAAAGAGTGCCCCAGCCAAGAGTGATTTTCTTCAGACAAAATATCAATTTGCTGAATATTAAAGTAATAGAGCGATCAAGACAGTGAGGCAAAATCCAGGTACCATCAACAATGAAGTCTTTAACGGCCCAGGTGGAGAAAGGGGCGAGTTGTGAGGATAGATTCGTATCATTGATGCAATTAACAATAGAGGTACCATTGAGCCAAGGATCCCAAAGAAAGGAGAGGGTGCTGTTCGGGCAAACCGTGAGATGGATGCATTGCTTAATGTTTTGAGCCTTATCACATAAATAATTCCAGTAAAGTGATGTTGTACCAGGATTAGGCTTTCATAGAGAGCAGTATTTGGATCTCCACCAAGAGAAAAGAGGGCTATCAGAGCACAAAAATCTCCAAATTAATGCACAGCCAAAAGTGTGGTATAAATTGTCAATAGAATTAATGCCCAAACCCCCACAATCCTTAGGAAGAAAAGTGTCTTTCCAGGAGATAGCATGAAGTTTCTTTAA
>NW_021331796.1:0-588 GCF_001605985.2 Dendrobium catenatum
GGTAATTGCATTTCGTGGGAATTTGAACTTTATGGAAATTTGGAGGCATTTGGAATGATTGGAGTTAACTCATCCAGTTGATATGTACGTTGAACACAGCCGTTGAACACAGCCATCATCGGGGTGTTTATGGGGTCATTGCATTCGTGGATTGAACCTTGTCGACTTTGTCTACTTGCCGATAGAGGATCCGATTTCGTAAACTTTATGTTTTTATTAATGAATTTTTTTTGTTGAAGGCCTTATATGAACGTATAAAACATATATTTTGGTCGATACTCTGATATATCTGTTTGATAGTTCGAGTCGTGTCGACTCCTATATATCCATATAGAAGGACCGGGCTCGAATTATGATTCATTTATTGACCCATGCAGCATCCTTAAACGTAACGTGCTACCATAACATGCTCTTCGAGGCCCAAGCATGTTTTATGATTGCACTTGCCCCTCTGTGTACCTATGTGCATACATATTATAGTGCATGCACAAGGGCATTCTTAGAATATTTGTAAACGCCTTCTGTCCGCTTGCATAGATGTTGCAGATTCAGTGGTGTGGCATAACACTACGGTCATTTTGCCCATTT
>NW_021331797.1:0-320 GCF_001605985.2 Dendrobium catenatum
AATAAATAAATTATTTAATATTAAAAAATGTATTTTTGTAATTTTTAAAACATAAAAATCTAGTACTGCAATGAAAATAAAAATAAAAAGTGATCACAAGTCGGCTAAGTTTTTTTTGTTCAATAAGATTAATTCTTCCATTGCGCTACAACTAGAAAACTTCAACAAGTTGTATCTAACGGGCTATTTGGTTGACTAAAAAATAAATGCCTTGTAAAAAGAATATTAGTGTAAAATGAATACTTTGGAGTTGTTTGGATGAATATAAAGTAAATGCAAGTGAATATATATATTTTTTAAGTAATGAATGTAGTGTAAAG
>NW_021331798.1:0-506 GCF_001605985.2 Dendrobium catenatum
TTTGGAGCTACTGCTTTGGTGAGGAATATTTGGAGTATAAAATGCAGGGGTGATCCGGCTTCAGATCTGAATGTTAAGTTTAAGAAAAACTTTAAAAGCCTTGTATTACTGGAGCAAGGCAAAGTTTAAAGATTTGAATATTTTGAAACAGAAACTGAAAAATGAAATATTAGAGATTCAAAGGGAAGAATCTGAAGGAGATCTTTCTCTAGAAAAACTTCAGGTTTTGAGATTCAAAATTAATGAACTTAATATTACCTTGGCTAGACTCAATACTTGGTGGAGAAAAAGGGCCAAAGCGAAGTGGATGGAGGAAGGAGATTGTAATTCATCCTTTTTTCATGCCTTTGCAAATTCGAGAAGGTGTTCTAACTGGATTAGTCATATCAAAGATGCTGATGGGACTATGTCGGAGGATGAAGAGGTTATCCAAAAAACTTTTTCAGATTATTTTAAACTTAAATGGCAAAATAGGAGCTGCTCTTTGGATGGTTGGCCATCACCTA
>NW_021331799.1:0-204 GCF_001605985.2 Dendrobium catenatum
TGGGCCTAGACTTGTACCCTGGGTCAACCCGGTTGATCAAGTCAACCAGGGTTGACCACCTTGCCCCTTTAGGCCCCAAATCAAATCAATGCGTTTATTTTATTTAAATGCAACATATGGATAAGCTTTTGTTCTTTTAGAGCATGATTAAGTCCTTCAAAGCATATAAATCTATTTGGATGTATAACAGATTGTTTATGCCTC
>NW_021331800.1:0-253 GCF_001605985.2 Dendrobium catenatum
TCCGCCTAAATCCGCATACCAAACAGCCCCTTAGGGTTTAGGATATGGTTTACTAAATCTGAATTTCGGAGAATTTAATAAGCCCCGTTAGTTGAATTTTGCTTGTGGCCAAATAGCCCATTTAAATCAGAACATCCGCCGTGAAATTTCGCAAATTCTGCGAACCCGAAACTGGTGGGGAGTTTCTCACTGCCAAATGTCAATGGCGAATCAAAATGGTAATACCTGCTCGTACCTTCATCATCTCACTCAC
>NW_021331801.1:0-235 GCF_001605985.2 Dendrobium catenatum
TTGTACAACTTATCATAAAAGAAGACGAATGCTTCCGGTTAATATAAATAAAGACAAAAAAAATGTATAGAAAACATGTAGATTTCTATATTCTTGTTCAAATGAGCATTCAGTAGGATCCCTTGTTTGTTTAAACTGCATAAGATATTTCATGTATTATTGCCTTTCTTCTCTGAAACAAAAAACACAATATCTTTACCTTAACGCTTCATTGAATTGTGTGATACTTTTGTCT
>NW_021331802.1:0-554 GCF_001605985.2 Dendrobium catenatum
AAAAATTACACTCAATATATTCAGTTTTAGATCTACTCAAGCGAAAACCTTTAGACTCTATAGTTGACCTCCAAAATTCGAGTTTACCTTCAACTCCCTCTCTAGTCTTATCAACATGTAGAATATCATCAACAAAAAGCATACAACTAGGTACATCCTCTCGCAAATGTCTACTTAGAAAATCCATGACTAAAGCCAAAAGACATTGGCTACATCCTCTCACAAATGTCTAGTGAGAACATCCATGACTAAAGCAAAAAGATATTGACTTAAGACTGATCCTTGATGAAATCTAACCCAAATCACAAACATCAACAAGTTAAATATCATAAACAAAAAGCATACAACAAGGTACATCCTCTTGCAAATGTGTAGTGAGAAAATCCATGACGAAAGCAAAAAATATGGGCTTAATTAGAGCTGTTCCTTGATGTAATCCAATCGGAATAACAGAAAATTAAAAACGCAAACCTTGATCGGAGGAAGGCGTCACGCACGGGACCGGTGCCCTTCAGGATTGCAGTGGGGAGCTCGTTGGCGGCCGGAGGAACCTC
>NW_021331803.1:0-484 GCF_001605985.2 Dendrobium catenatum
ACCTCGGAACTTATTCCGTTAAAACTCCCCTCGCCGAGTAAAAAGAAAAAGAGCGAGCGGAGGCCGGGGCCGAATTTTCGGAGCCCACAGTAAAAATTAAAATAAAAAATGCAAACCTACGGCACTCGGAGGCCGGTTTCGCACAGGTGCGGGGAGAGATCTTCGACCTTGCTTTGATGCCGGAGTGGGGGCGAGATCTTCGGCCGGAGGTACCTTGTCGGCGGCCGGAGGGAGCGTCTCGATTGCGAGAGTGCGAAGGAGACAGGGGCGAGTGTCACGCAGGAGAGTAAATGAAATGGAAGGCTTATTTTAAGGCATTTTTGGCGGCTTTCCGGTGGTTAAGACCGCCATAAATAATTCACTTAACACTGGCGGTTTAAATCGCCGGTAAGAAATAATGCCGGCAGACTAACCGGCGGTTATTTGACCGCCGCTAATTCCGACGACGTTAAATTAAATAACCGTCGGTTAGACCACCGGTAAA
>NW_021331804.1:0-1318 GCF_001605985.2 Dendrobium catenatum
CCCCAACAAAGCATGCATCATATAACTTTAGGAAGAGGCACCACCAGCCACATATATTAGTAAACCCATTTCCTAGTGTTAGGTGTTTCTCTTGTGGCATGCTAGGTCACATAACCCGCACATGCACAATTCACCGTAGGACACACTTAGTGTGGAGGCCTAAACTTCATCCATCACAGCATAACATGCATACATCTCATTCATACAAGCATAAGGAGGAACCCAAACTCACTTGGGATCCCAAATCCAATCTTTGAATGAAATTATTGGGGTGCTCTCACAAAAGACCTAGTGAGAGCATGTGGCACCTGGATAGTGGCTGCTTACGACACATGACTGGAGATATGAAGAAGTTCATCCTACTGGAGACCAAAACTGGAGGCAAAGTAATGTTGGGAGACAACACTACCAGGAAGGTGATAGGCTCAGGTATTGTTGGTAATGCTAAAAATTTTTTAATTGAAAATGTCTTACTAGTTGATGGTTTGAAACACAATTTACTTAGCATTAGTCAACTGTGTGACAAAGGTTTTGATATTAAATTTCTATCTGATAAATGCCTGATTAGTTTATTTGATAAACTAGTTTTATAAGGAAAACGAATGAACAATGTTTACATGTTAAACCTTGATTGCATTGATAGCTCAAATTCATTTTGTTTGAAAATAATAATTGATGACTCGTGGCTATGGCATAGGATACTATGCTATGCTAGTATGAAAACTCTTAGAAACATCACTCAGAAAAATCTAGTTAGAGGTGTACCTAAGTTAGACTTTACCAAGGATCACTTATGTGATGCTTGCCAACTAGGAAAACAAGTCAAATCATCCTTTCACTCAATTAGAGATGTGATCACCTCTAGGCCACTAGAAATTCTACACATCGACTTATTTGGACCCGTTAGTACAGCCAGCCTAGGTGGAAAGAATTATGGATTTGTGATTGTAGATGACTTCATTAAATTTACTTGGGTAAGATTCCTAGCACACAAAAATGAGTCTTTAGGGATATTAAAGATTCTCACAGGATTCAACAAAAATTAGATTGTGAAATATCAACTATCCATAGCGATCATGGTGGAGAGCTCCAAAATGATAGGTTTGAGTCATTCTGTCAAGTGATAGGAATAGAACACAATTTCTCAGCCCCTAGAACACCCCAACAAAATGGTATAGCAGAAAGGAAGAATAGAACTTTGGTAGAAGCTGCTAGGGCAATGTTAGCGGAGTATACCTGTCACGACCCGACCCGATCCGGGACGGATCCCGCTCGCACCGAGTCGCGACACGGAACGAACAAACTGACTTACTGACCA
>NW_021331805.1:0-252 GCF_001605985.2 Dendrobium catenatum
TAGAGAGTAAGGAGTGGCTTTGGTTGGTGTTTTATAGGTTGTACGATACGCCCACAGCGCCTCTGCCATTTTCGTATGCCACTCCCTTTTGTTCTTTGTGAGGATCTTCTTCAACAGCTTCACCAGCGTCTTGTTGAAGGCTTCTGCCAATCCATTTGCCCTTGGATTGTATATAGATGAATATCGCCAATCGATTTTGTGTCGATCAACGAATTTATAAATTTTTGTACTCTTGAATGCAGCACCGTTGTC
>NW_021331806.1:0-242 GCF_001605985.2 Dendrobium catenatum
CTTCAAACTTTTCTCAATATAAATTGACTTTAATCTTAAAAATCTTGCATAGATCAGATTATGGACCCTGTCCTAGCAAACATATCAAGCTACAAAAGACATGTAACTACAATATGATAATCGGACAAGCAAAAAAAAGTTTTGATTTGAAGGTTTGAGCTTTTAGACCTTATCCTACCACACATATTAAGCTATAAAAAAAATAATAACTATAATATGTTGGTTTAGATAAGGAGAAAACT
>NW_021331807.1:0-753 GCF_001605985.2 Dendrobium catenatum
CACCACTGTGAACAACTACTTGCTTCCAGCCACCACCACCGGCAGTGGTCACCACCCACCTCAACTGCCATCGCTACAACCCTCAGACCACCATCGTCATTAGTTGCCATTTTACATCTCCACTACCAACCATCTGTCATGTGTGGAAATTGATTGTGTTGATCAATCAAATTGTTCTAGTTGCTCAGACATCAAGTTTCTCGTGCTCGCTGGGGGTGTGGGGGTTATCCCCTGTTTGGTTTGGATGCTTTTCACTAAATTTTTTTTTTTTTTGGTACAATGCCCTAGTGCCGTGTACTTCAGCGCTCCGGTGCAATATCTCTGACCGACCTTGCACTAAACAACAGAGAGCAGAACACTACGGTATAGATATGACGCATCAGCGCCGCTAACTGACGCCATAGTGCTACGAGATTGAGTAGACAGATTTTTCTCTCTCTTTTGTGAAGGGTTGCTTCTTTGGGGTAATTTCATTTGACATTCTCTTGTATTTTATGTTTGTAGACATTAATAATGGTGCATGTGAGAAGAGAAGTATGAAGAGAGCGAGAGAGAAGAGTGATATGTACTCATTTCTCCCATTTTTCATAGTGGATTTCTTGGTGTGGCGTAGCACCGTGGTTTTTTTCTCCATTTTGAGTTTTTCCACATTAAATCGTGTTTTCACTTATTTTCATTGCTTGTTTCACCATTTTTTTTCTCCATTTTGAGTTTTTACTACATTCATTTTACTTCAAACAAAATTATAAAAAA
>NW_021331808.1:0-418 GCF_001605985.2 Dendrobium catenatum
GAGAACTGTTTTTGCCTCGAAACGGCATTAGACCGTTCGAATCGCCGGTCCGACCGTCGAACCGGAAAACTGGCTCCTGTTTCGGATAACCGGACGGTTCGGGCAAATTTTTTTCTAAGCCATTGGATCTAATCCTACGGTTAATATGAGACAAAGCTGATACAAAACAAAAAACCCTACTATTCACATATTCGCTATTTTGTTCGTTCGGCCTCGTTTCGTCGTTCGTCTGCTCACTCCCCTTTCACGAACGGCGTCGTTCTTTGTTCATTTCTTTCGCCGACCAGGGATTCTCTTCTCCAACCCACTATAAGTTCTTCACCCGCTTCTCCTTCTCCTTGCATTCGGTAGTAGGCCGACGACCGCCGACCTGTTTTCCTTTTCCATATATTTTAATTTTTAAGCATACTGCTTAGGG
>NW_021331809.1:0-699 GCF_001605985.2 Dendrobium catenatum
CCAGAGTGTGCCAAATGTCCACGCAGGTGGAGAGATTGAGCACATATGGCAATAGCGGCTGAGAAATAGATGAAAATAGAGCAGCAGCTAAGTTTTGATCGATTAAATGCCAGGATAAATATGCGGGATTCACGGAGAAGGAATCTGCTGGAAGGTGCTTGGGAGGTGGACGTATAGTTCCGTCGAGATAGCCGGTGTAGCCATTGGCGCCGAAGATTTTTAAAACCTGGGATCGCCAGATGGGATAATTTGAGGCAACAAGTTGTACATTAAGTACAGACTTGATATTTGACATAAGGAATTTTAGCTGTGGTGGGATAACTGGAGCGATAGGAGGTGCAGGGGAGGCGGTGGTGGGCGTCATCGGCTCAGCTGCCGTGGAAGATGCTTCGGTGTTGGCCATGAAGTGGATTTGAATGGCAAGCGAGGGTATTAGAGAGTAACCCGCTCTGATACCATAAAATGAGAATTAAGCAGCAAAGTAAAACCAGAGAGAAATCAAGAACTGGAGGAAGAAGACGGTCATTTCAGATGACTCTCATCTATATGCTTCACAACTAAATTGCTACAGTAATACAGCTTTTATAACAAAATACT
Source organism: Dendrobium catenatum (assembly GCF_001605985.2). Lineage (NCBI taxonomy): Eukaryota > Viridiplantae > Streptophyta > Magnoliopsida > Asparagales > Orchidaceae > Dendrobium > Dendrobium catenatum. Next base: position 598 of record NW_021331809.1, read on the forward strand.
AAATGATTAAAGTGGCTGCTGTAGCCGCCTTGCCAGACCACCACCGAGACTCACTGAGTCATGCCAGAGTGAGTGGGTAAGCCATTTGCCTGAGTCGTTGGC
>NW_021331810.1:0-1129 GCF_001605985.2 Dendrobium catenatum
ATATAAATACATTTAAATATAATATTTATAAAATATTATAAATAATAATTAACATCTAAATCTTGAATCAACTTAAATGTTTAAATTATTTCAAAAATGCATGTCAAATTTTTTAACCGCCTTTAAATTCCTAAATGAATAGTAAAATAGTTCACACCAAGATTTATCATAAATACATTAAAGACAATCCTATGTGCTACCAAAGAGCCCCTTAGAGACCCAAAGCACATGTAGCCAAAGAAAATGGCGACAAGGAATGCAAACCCTTGGCATCCCTAAACTCCATTTTCGCTCCCATCAGCTTTTCTTATTACTTATTATTATTATTATTATTTATGTGAGAAAAAAATCAATTGATTAGATGATAAGAAAATTCAAATTTGTTTAGCATTAGGAGCATGCATGACACGAAATTTAGAAGGAGCAAATACGTCGAGAGCTACGGCGTCTTGATTGAACACGCCAAATGTTTCGGTGCAATGAAGAATGCGCTGAAATGTGTGGTTCATTCTGTATAATTTTAAAATTTCCTCCTGAATGCGCCAAGAAGTTCAGCGCATGACTGAATACATCGAACATTTCGGCGTATTGTGCCTAACCATATCTGGAACATTTCGGCGTATTTTGAATATAATATTTAAAATAGTAGGATCATGATATTTGTAAGATATTGTTCTTAGCATGTTTAGGAGAATTTCTCGGTCAGAAGGTTTTTTTTTTTTAAACAGGCTTCTCAAAAGAGAAAAATAAATTAGAATAATTACAATTACTCTAACTAAAATATCAATTGATGTTTGGATAAGGGATGTTATTTATTTAATTTAATTAATAAATTTTTGCTTTTAGCAAAGTTAACTGCGTTTGTTATATTTATTTGACTTTTGTATCAAAATTTATTTGAGTACTTTTAATCATCATTATGATTTATTTCCTCTTTAATCTCGTTTGGCTATATATTTTATGGGATTATTTTTTACTGAAATATTGGGGAGCACATCTTAATGAAAAATTAGTGGAAAATTGTGATATTAATATATACATGAAATTTGTTATATTTTAAAATTTTGTTGTTAGTTATAAATCTTTTTATAATTTTAATTTTATTTATATATTTCTAAAAATATTTAAT
>NW_021331811.1:0-676 GCF_001605985.2 Dendrobium catenatum
TGTATCAACTCGCCGAATCGTACCAACTGTCTGCTCCGTCTCGACAGGCTCATCCACCTGCCGACGTCTCCAAACCCATCTACTACGATGGGACCCGGTAGGAACATCTAACTGAGTGGAGGGGGCAACGACAACTGAACCAAGCTGGGATCGGATAGGCTCTAACTGTGGGCGACGTCCATGACGGCGAGGGCGTCGTCCAACAGCGGGAGCACCTGCCTAAGGTCTATCGGTGGGAACAACTCTAGTCTGCTATCGTGGTGGCTGTCCTCTCTGCCACCGATAACTCTGCCTAACTAACTGCCGCTGCAACTGAGAATGCACCTGAGAGATCTGATGGAGTAACTTCTCCTCACTAACACGCCCTCTACCGTGCGCCGAACGGATAATGCTTCGGATCCTCTGAGTGAGGGTCCGAGTGACAGTATCCCTGGGGACTCGAGCGCGAGGAAGAGTAGTGGGGACAGGAGGGGCTGCTGCAATATGGGCAGCGTCCTCCTCATCACCACTATGCACTAGAGGGGAAAAGCGTCCTCCCTGGACTGCGTCGATCTCAGGGGCGACTACAACATCAGGAACTGGGGTAACTATTCGTCTACGTGGCTCCCGCTGTAAGGGAACCATCCTCTGCTGAATTGGCTCCTGCTGAGCCAAAGAATCCGCCATCCGCTGGACT
>NW_021331812.1:0-282 GCF_001605985.2 Dendrobium catenatum
CATTAACTGTAAAGTTTACAATCTTCATGTTCCAAAGTACAAGTAAACCCCCTGAAAGACCTTCAGCCGGGAAATGGAAAAACTCCCAATCTTTTCCTATGAGACAATCTATATCCTTCCTGTCCATACAACTCACCTTTATTTCCATGAGCCCAATGAAAACTATGTCTTGATCTCTAACCATCTCTTTCAAATATAGAGCGACCTCTTTCTTTCTTGCCCCTCTGCAATTCCAAAAAAGTAATGAATACATTAAATTGTAGGGGGATCTACCCCACTTCT
>NW_021331813.1:0-518 GCF_001605985.2 Dendrobium catenatum
GTTTCTACCCGATGCCGGACTTCTACCGGTTATCGGGCTTCGCTGGACGTCTACACGAAGATGGATTTCTTTCCATTGTTGGGCTTTTACCTGACGCTGTCCTTCTGATCTTCGTCGTCAGACTACAGTCTTTCCGACCTCCGTCTCCCGCTGACTACGGTCCTCCTGACTTATGTCGCTCGCCGACTACAGTCATTCTAACTTACGTCGCCCACCGACTACAGTCTTTCCGACCTCCGTCGCCCGCCGACGACGGTCCTCCTGACTTATGTCACCCACCGACTACAGTCTTTCTGACCTCTGTCGCCCGACGACTACGGTCCTCATGACTTACGTCGCCCGTCGACTACAGTCCTTCCGACCTCCGTCGCCAACCGACTACGGTCCTCCTGACGTACGTCGCCCACCGACTACAAGCCTTCCGACCTCCATCGCCCACTGACTACGGTCCTCCCGACCAAACAAACATGTCAATAGTGACTCTTTGTATTCATATCATGTAATGTACTCTATAAAAT
>NW_021331814.1:0-317 GCF_001605985.2 Dendrobium catenatum
TGCCTCTTCGACGACCAACAAAGAAGGCGATTGGAGAAGACCCTTAATCGACTACCTTAAGGAAGGGAAGCTTCCCCAGGATAAATCACTCTCCAATCGGATTAAGAAACGTGCCCTTTCATATACACTAGTTAATAATTTGTTGTACCGTCGGTCCTTCGATGACATGTGGCTACGATGTTTGGGTCAGCGAGAGGCCCTGAAGATTGTTAATAAAGTCCATTCAGGACTGTGCGGAGCACATCAATCGGGTCCAAAAATGAAATTGAGGATTAAAAGAATTGGATACTACTGGCCTACAATGATTGACGATTGCA
>NW_021331815.1:0-278 GCF_001605985.2 Dendrobium catenatum
TATTCATAGTTTGTATAATCCTTATACATAGCCTGTATAAACTTGAACATATTCTATATAATGCTTATACAAAGCATTTGTGTAATGTTTGAATAAACTTGTATATAGTGAATAAAATGCTTATAAAAAGTGTGTATAATACTTGTACATAGAAAGTATAAACTTATACTTAGTGTGTATAATGCTTATATAAACATTTACATAGTATGTATAATGCTTGTACCTAGAATTTATAATACTTGTATAAACTTATATATAGTGTATATAATGCTTGTACG
>NW_021331816.1:0-3554 GCF_001605985.2 Dendrobium catenatum
GCACCTCCTCGAAACAAACCCGTTGAACATACCCTGAATTCTCTGAACCAAGCCAAATTTTATCAGGAAGATCCTTAGTAATGTCAAGCTCCACCAGGACCCTCGCGAGAGAAGGTCTAGACCCGACAGAGGTTGAATTATCAACTTTTAATAGACGGCCAAACATCGAAGCCAAGGCATGAAGGATACGAGGGGTAAAAAGGTGTGGTCGCAGACAGGGAAAAGCAACCCAAATAGGAATTATCGGAGACTCAACCCCGACATCAAGATCCGGCGACCATTTAGTAAGTTTCAAAAAGCAGTTATTAACCATATAAGATCTATGGCTAAACACTCTACTATAATCCAAATCATTAGAAAGCTTAATAAGAATATGAGATTGATCCAGAACAGTTACAGAGAATTCAGCATTCAGTTTCAAGCTGAAAAAAAAATTCCGGATAGCATCTAGTGAAGGGCGACGCGTAGGAAAGAAACCAACAAGAGCATATTGAAAAGGAACAGACAGAGCTAAAATTTCTTCCTCCGATATCCATAAAGAGGGTAAACCCCGACAAAAACCCTTTCTTAACTCAGGAAAATCAACTGAAATCGAAGAACCAGATAAAGCTTCCAAAAAAGATCGCGATTTAAAGGACCCATCCGAAAAATCGGGGTCACAAACACGACTAACCACCATAACGAAAAGAAAATCGAAGGCAGAAATAGAAGAGGGCAAACAAACTCCCTGGGGAACAGCAATCCGAAGCCACGATCCAAGCCCCAGCAAAGCTAGGGCAAAGCCCTAGCGGCGGCGATGCCCTAAAATCGCAGAAGCGGAGCGGAGACGACAAATCGCTATCTTTTGAAATGAGATGTATATTATCATATGGCCTATATTGATTTTCTCAATCATAAAATATTTTCTTAGTAATTAAGCGACTCAATGATGTTGGAATTACATGACCGTGGTCTCCGAGTATGCCAAATTTGGAGAATATTTGATCATTCGATTTTACTAGAAACATCAAGTTCTGAATTGGTCGTCAAAGTTGTTCTTGAACCTGGTCTTATTTAGCACTCATATTGGAGTCACTTTTTGATGTATTGGCCTCTTTTGGAGTTGGAGATAGCAATTCAACTATAAAATTTGAAGAGAGTTGGAGTACAAATGATTAATGGGTCGGTAAGTTCCCAAATTTAAATTTTTCATAAGTTTCGGATTTAATCAAGCATTATTTGTGGTGAATGTATCTAAAGCTTTTATAATAAAAATTATAATAAGAGGTAGTCCCAAAATAGCCGTCTAAAGTTACTTGAAGAAAGTAGCTTTATAATAATCAATTAAATTTTCTTTTTTAAGAAAAAAAATAACCAGGAGTTTGTCGATCTCAGATATAAATATTTGTCCAATACTTCAATTTAAAAAAAAAATAATCAGGAATATAAAAAATGACTGCTCTGTTTCTTTCCTTATTTTTTATTCTTTTTATTTTCCTTTTTTTAATCTACTAAACAAAATGTAAAATTGCTCCTTCTAACAAACTGAAGGCAAATCGAATAGTGGTATTTGCCTAATAGTTTTTCTTATATAAATTAGAATAATGTTCATTCAAAATGTAAATTAATTGAAATAATAAAAAATTCCATTAACAACCAATAAAGCTTTGTGCAAATTAATTGATAATGAACTTGTCATTAATTGATTTGAATCGACGTTGAAAAGATGTGATGCATGCACTCTAATTGTACCTCTATCCAATCTAAATGTGGGCCCAATCAAGTTAGTTGGGAAAAAAATTAAATTATTAAGGTGATCTTGTTCTATTAATTAAATGTCCTTTTATGAATATTGTACTTTCATTTGAATGATTTAATTTATATTTTTAGCATTTTATTATTTATAATTAATATGAGAGGATACTTCAAAAAAAAAAAAATGCATATAATCATGCCCTACATAATGTAATTAGTTGAAAATCTAATATCTTAAAAGGTATAATCAATATATTGTAAAAAGTATTGTCTGGACTTTTTTTAATATAGAGAAAACTTCGATAATATATACCCCGCGCCCAATTATTTTCAACACGATTATTATTTTTTCAAAATGATTAACGTTCTATTTTGTATAAATATATTAACAAACCCCCCATAGAGCCCTTATAATAGTGACCAATTATATGGGCCGTTTAAGATATTTTTATGACAACAGCAATAATATGAAGTGTTTAATATTTATCTCCACTTATGTGATGTCGGTACATTAATTCATTTTTTTTTTTTTTCATTTGTTCTATTAAGATTTTAAGGAGTAAGTTTATATTTAAATCCATTTAAATCTAATAAAAAATATATTTTTATATTCTTTTAATAATATCCTTTTTAGTTCTATCTATATCTTTCTTAATATAGAAAGGATAAAAAAAATAATAATAACATTGCAAAAAAGTAGCTGCTACCCACTAAAATTAAATTGACTTCATAAGAAGGTATAGAATTAATATGGTGATTATGACTTCTTTGAAAGTTGGGATTGTTAGGTTTCAAAAGCAAATACACAACAAAAAGATTAGTTTGAGGCATTTATGCTAAAGCCTAATATGATTGCTATCTTCCTTAGTGTAGGTGAATATTGCTAAGATATGGTAAATGTTTGATATCTCCATTAATGTGAGACTTTTTTGAAATGAAATTATTTTAAAATTTGATAAATTTTGAAAATTGATAAATTCAAATCAACTCGCATAGATTTGGGTGAGCCAGCTTGGCTCATAATTTGTTTTTATTTTATATATAGTTTATAGTAGCTTGCTCGTAGGGGCGGATTGCCCCTTTAAAGAAAAAAAATTTATTATAAGATTTTTTGAGTAATTTGTCTGTCTCAATTTATTTTTTAGTCTTTATTGTAAGAGTTTTTAGGCAATTCCCGGCCCCCCTAAAAGTTTTAAAGTACTATGGTCTTTAAGCGCTACCCCTTGACCCCGCAATTTGACCGGGCAGGTCAAACCCTGCCAGGGATGCTGCCCCCTTGGACCCCCATATATCTGTGAAGCGTACAATGATCAATTATAAGAACAAATAGGAGTTGTTATTGACCCATTTTCTTAATCCCTGAAAATCAGAGCTGGTTCCACTCCTGCTTGCTCGATAATCAATTAAATGTGGTTAATGCTTGTATTCTAACTTTATTCGCTATTGCAGCAATCACCCAGCAGCGGACATTTGATCTATATAAATGACTGACCTCGTCATGTATCTGCTTTATAATTTTAAATTAACATTTTTTTTTCTTATTTGCGAGCTTAATACCTAAAATTTTAAAATTAATCAATATATTTATGCCTATGTAGGGATGAAAGATTTAAATCACTAAAGAAGCTAACAAATTATTTAGAATTTAAAATAATATTACTATAAATGAAATAATTTGTGTATTATTTTAATAAAAATATTGAATCACGATGCTAGGTACTGAATTAACAATAATTAAAAGAGCCGTACATTAGCAATTTTCAATGGAAAGAAGCACATTTGTCCAAATGGCAGTCCACATTTGACCCTTAATTTCATTC
>NW_021331817.1:0-218 GCF_001605985.2 Dendrobium catenatum
AATAAACAAATAAATCTAATTTGAATAAGCCATATGTAATTAAAAAGCCATAAATGCTTAAAATCAATAACTATATAATAAAACTTATACAAAATGGAGCACAAGTGTCAAAAGCTATGGCAAATATATTCCAAAAGATTTAATCTAATAATATTATTTTCTTAAAATCAAATATTGGTTAATTTAAGCATATTAATTATGTTCATAGGTCTAGTAAT
>NW_021331818.1:0-218 GCF_001605985.2 Dendrobium catenatum
TTTAAGTAAGTATTTAAAATAGATCGTACAATACGAACGACGCAAAATCACTTACTTAAACTAAACTACGGCTAGGGTTTTTGATCTGAACATATCGTACAGTATGAAAGTTATTCGTATTTTACGATCTATTCACAGAATCGTCCACATAGCTTGGATCGTATGGTACGAATTAAAATCATACAGTACGATCTCCAGAGAAGAAATTTAATTATATT
>NW_021331819.1:0-263 GCF_001605985.2 Dendrobium catenatum
GACCCAAATCTCCTGAAAGGAAATATGTGCCAAAGAGGACTAAGTAGGAGAGTCTGCCACCACCTCCTAGAACTTCTAAGTTCATTTTGCAGCTCCAACGAGTTCCAGCCAACCCCACTCCAACATCAGTTGACTTGATGGATGTCCGGACTAGTACCCCAGTTGTTACAGTTGACAGTTCTCCCACAGCCAGTTTAGTTTTAAATCCAATAGCCACCATCCCTGCTGTCCCAGTTGATGATCCCCAAGATCCGAGTGTCATT
>NW_021331820.1:0-347 GCF_001605985.2 Dendrobium catenatum
CTCAATGTCTAAATTGACTCATGTTTTTTGATAATTCTTTTTTATTATCGATGTTATATCTCTTCTTAAATCATATGAATCATTTTATTTGCCTAAAGATTTTTAATATTATTTTCAAATTTATCTCAATCTCTTTCAACGATCAATTATCAAAGGCTTTTTCATATAACTTCTAAATATTTTAATATTTAGTTCTTTTTCTTCTTCTCTTTTTGATGATTGTCAAAAAGGGGGATAAATATTGTTGTTCATTTGTTTGTTTATTTTATCATTGTAGTTTTATGTCTTTTTTTGTGTTATCGTTGCATTCGTCTGTTCTTGTTGTTTTGTGTTATCGTTACATTTGC
>NW_021331821.1:0-298 GCF_001605985.2 Dendrobium catenatum
CAATTTAAGTTATTTTCTCCACAATAATTTTACAAACTTTATAAAATAATGCAGTCATTTTAAATAGACCCTTAATCGTTATTATGCACAAAAATAGTCTTAATTAAATTTTAACAAGAATTACGAGGGGTTTTTAAACGGGTGCTTTGAACAAGATTACTTATCTGGTAGCAATCACGATGAATTGTTTACCGTTAAATTTTGCTAAACTGAGGTAAATTTAGGCTCAACAAAAGTTAACAACTTAAAATAGTTTTTTTTTTTTTTGTTTTTCATAGTGCAGTGCTACCCCGAAACG
>NW_021331822.1:0-554 GCF_001605985.2 Dendrobium catenatum
GTCAGCTCCCCCCTTTGGCTCCATCCCATTAAATTTTCATTAATGCTTTAATTGTCTTTTATTTGGGAAATCAAGTTCCAAACAAACTCCCTCCAAAATCCCTAAAACTGAAATCAATTTCAGTTTTCTAAATCAAATCTCATCCCTCACCCTTGCTCTACAGCCGGCCTTCCCTCCCCCTCTCCAAACCGACCCTCTCTCCCCTCTTGGCATCTTGAAGGATTGTTCGCCTCCTCATACATGGTGTATGGCGGATCCCGCCATTGATTACAGAATCGAACTCGACATCCACGGCCACATTCACGTTCTTAGTTCGCCGTTCTTCGACGTGGGATTTGGGTTCGACGACAACGTGGAAGACTACTTGAATCGGATCCTCCCCACCCTTGTAGACGCCATTGACGAACAGTTTTCAGATTACGAGTGGATCATCCAAGGTCGTTCGCCCGCTTCTCCAACTCCTGCTTCCTCCCCTGCGACGAGTCCTCTCGGTGCCACATGTGTCTTGGTGGTACCACTAAGTTTGCTCGCGATTCTCTTCCGCTAGCCTCCAC
>NW_021331823.1:0-265 GCF_001605985.2 Dendrobium catenatum
ATTTCATTATTCATTTAAGTCCATTTGGTTCAAGTCTGGTCCCACAAGTCCACCGTTCACATTCTTTTGAGTTCAAACAGGTCCGAGTACAATATGTTTTTACCCGAAATTTCGACAGCCTCCCGGCGTTTCCCCCATTTTGGGGAAAAAACGCCGAAAAACTGGGCCTCCCGCCACGCTAGAGAAAAGCGTGTACGGTAGGTGCCCTCTTACGAGGACACTGTGGCCGTGTAAAATTTTTGTCCCCACCACGCCATAGAAAGGC
>NW_021331824.1:0-223 GCF_001605985.2 Dendrobium catenatum
GCTCATAGTGGTAACACCTACCCTGATCGGGTAGGACTTTGTGTGAAGTAGAGGTAGCACTGTCACATTCATAGGACTACTCTGGCAGCTCAGAGTAATTCATGAATGGGAGGTAGACTGCCAAAAGAGAGCAGCTGGGGGCGATCTCTTCTTAGAAAGACTCAAGCCCAAAATAGTGATGACTATATCTCAAAACATAACGTACTACATCACTAACGAAGAA
>NW_021331825.1:0-1249 GCF_001605985.2 Dendrobium catenatum
TTAAGCTGCTGATTCCACAAGAAATCATCTAAGGTTAGTCATCGATCACCAGACTTAGATGAAGTCAAGCATTAATTGATGAAGAGTAGATTGAAGGTTTAGATTATTTTTAATTAAGTTTGACAAAACCCAACCTAATTTTATCGTTACAGGAAAATCATGAAATACGGCGGAATTTCATGTAGCTATGAGACCACCGGAAATTCAAAAAATAAACCGGCAGATTAACCACTGTTATTTACCGGCGGTATAGCCGCCGGAATTTACTGCGGTCCCATACCCGTCGGAAATTCCGCTAATTGAACTTAAGTTCGACACAACTTCCGATGGCTTGACTACAAGTTTTAAGTAATTTTTTTCGACATCTTTGGCTGTAGGAAAAATCATTGGTAGGAGCCCTATTTCGCCCGACTTGTTCTTTTTTCCTCATTTTATTGCATCTCCGTCCTAGAGAAAGCCGAGACCCCTCTCGTCGCCTCCTACCATCGCTGATGCCATTAATCCACCTCGTCTCCCTAGCCTTCACAGATGATCTCCTCTCCTTCCTTCCTCTTCTTCCTTTCTACATTTTTTTTTTAATTTATGCCTTTTTAGTTTTTTAAAATATTGGAAGACATTCAAGCTATAAAAAATATTACCATCAACTATACATTTTTTATAAGTTAGACTTGGATAAATGGCATGTTGTAGGCAATCCTATCTGCTTGTGTAGTTATACCAACTAGTGACTCCACTTTGCATGCCTAGTCTATTATCTTAATAACATATGATCATTAAGCTATCAAGAGAGTGTTCACTTAAAAAGCCTAAACACCTAAGGTGCATCTAGAAGGGGAGGGTTTATATATAGCTTAGATTCTCAAGGATATGCTATTGAGAGTAGTGCATCCACCTCACTGTTTTATGATGCTACTGGAGTTGAAGAAACCGTCAGTCATAGGATTGCTGTTCTGACAAGCGAGATAGAAGATATGAGACGGATTCAGGCTGAGATGCAAGCGGAACTGTGATCATATCGAGCTGAAAATCAGTAGAAAAAAGTGCATAAGCATGTGCATGAATCACAGGGCAATAAGGACACGGAAGATGATTAGATAATGTTGAAGTTGTTGTTGGTGTTTGAAGAACAAGTTTTTATTTGAGAACATTGATGTGAACTCTTTCTTGTAGTTGAATTTTATGTTTTAAAAGTTCTTTATATTAATATTTATATTTTATTATTTTTGAAAGTTTCTTTATTTCATTTATT
>NW_021331826.1:0-202 GCF_001605985.2 Dendrobium catenatum
AACATCTAACAACTATTTTGTGTATTTTTAAAAACAACTTGATTTATTTTTAAAAATAAAACACAAAAAATACCAAATAAACAAATTTTTAAAAATAGAAATATAAAAACAAAATAAAGGTAATGCCATAAGCCCTAAGTGAATGGTTAACATCAATCTAAAAAATATGTTTAGTTAGTATTTGGTCATTTTTTTATTTTGA
>NW_021331827.1:0-244 GCF_001605985.2 Dendrobium catenatum
TAGCCGAGTGAAAAGAGGTGTTGTACCAGTATTCTGCTCAGGCTAGCCATTTGGCCCACTGCTTTGGTGTATCATACACAAAACATCTCAAGTATGTCTCCAAGCTCCAATTCACCACCTCTGTCTACCCATCATTCTGTGGATGGTAGGCTGTGCTCCTCTTCAATACTGTGCCCTGCATCCTAAATAGCTCCCTCCAAAAATAAATCAGGAACACCTTGTCCCTATCAGAAACAATGGACTC
>NW_021331828.1:0-293 GCF_001605985.2 Dendrobium catenatum
ACCCCATACCAGGCAACCCTTTAATCTAAGAAACGGACACCCCATAGCCATCCAAATGTATAAATCACACACATAAAATAGAGAAGGAGACGAGAAACCCAAAATTACTACAAATAGAAGTAAAAACCTCCTTCCAGGATAAGGAAACAGCAAAATGAATCCAGAAACCAAGCTGCGGGCCCAGCTACCCATGACTCAGCAGGCAACAAAAAAAGATATGCTGGAAATAACATAAAAAAAACACCAACACTAAACAAACACCTGCAACACCACTAAAAACTAACATAAGTTAA
>NW_021331829.1:0-264 GCF_001605985.2 Dendrobium catenatum
AGTTTCAGTTTATTTTTTTTTTACTAAAAACTGCTTGAAGAAGCATTAAGAAAGTATTCCCAAACAAAGTCTTCAACAACTTTCTTACTGCTACCAAAGCAATTTTTTAGAACAAAAAATTAGAATTTTTTTACAGTAATTTTCTAGCACAAAAATTTTTATAAAATAAAAATAAAGCAGTGGCCAAACTCCAAAGGCTATTCTCGACGAAGTTTGGAATAGTTGTCTTACTGTTTCATTAAGCAATTTTTTAGAATAAAAATT
>NW_021331830.1:0-402 GCF_001605985.2 Dendrobium catenatum
GGGCTCCAAAAACCTCTGATTTCAAAAGTAGCCGTTATAGTTCGTACAGTACGATTACACATTGTACAGTACGATCTTCATAAATAGACGTCGTCCTGGTACGAAGATGTATGAACATTTTAAAAACAATTCGTACTGTATGATATAATATCGTATGGTATGATCCAACAAAATACTATTCGTACAGGACGATGGTCTGGACAATCAGATGCCGTCTCTGTTCATCGTATGGTACGATTACTATCGTACAGTACGATGTGATAAAAATCAAGAGATCGTCCAGGATGATATCCGGGATGATCAAACTTTGTCTCTGTTCATCGTATGGTACAATCCGGTTCGTACAGTACGACGTTCAAAATTTTATTAGGCCTGGATTTCATGCACTAATTACGGGTTAAT
>NW_021331831.1:0-237 GCF_001605985.2 Dendrobium catenatum
CATCTTTCTTTAATGTAATTGAAAATCATGAGATATTTTTAAATTAAAAATTAAAAAAATACAACCACATATATATTTATCCCCTTAAAAAGAAATAGATATATCACTCTATCTTATTATTGATTAAGAAATTATGAATGTTAACGAATAGAGTTCAAATAAATTAATTTTATACTTAGAAATATTTTATTTGAATTTATTGAATTAAATCTTAATTTTAAATTATATTCATATTAA
>NW_021331832.1:0-260 GCF_001605985.2 Dendrobium catenatum
AGGAACATCAACAACCTCCACCCTAGGCACAACAGGATGTAGAGAAGAGGGAGAAGATAAATTCAAAACAGGTTTTGCAACTATAATAGACAGTTCAGTCGAAAGGAGAGGATGATATTTCCCAGCCACATGACCAATGCATTTACAAGAAACACAAAAGGGGGGGAATTCATCCAAAAGAACATCCTGCACATACCCTAAACTTTCAGAACCTAACCAAACTTGGTTTGGATAGGATTTAGTTATATATAGCTCCACCA
>NW_021331833.1:0-208 GCF_001605985.2 Dendrobium catenatum
AGTTATGATGAGCAGGTTGAAGATATTATGGATGTCAGAACTACTAAAACTCGGTATGGTGAACACATGAAGTTCTTAGCAAAATGGAAAAATCGCCCTTTGTCGGATTGTACTTGGATGGGTGCAAAAGAACTTGAAAAGTATCATCCGGAGCTTTATAAAAGAATTGTAGAAGCTTTCTCATCAGGAGATGAGATTTTCCCACCAG
>NW_021331834.1:0-971 GCF_001605985.2 Dendrobium catenatum
TGTTCCAAATCGGGCGTAATTGGTAAAACCTGATCCATACTTTGCATACCATCTTGTGCCTTGGCCCACAACATCTCCTCTGGATTCTTCAAAACAGATTTTGCTTCCATATTCTCACCTTCTTTCTGCACATTTACAGCCATTTTCTGCACCAAAGACTGATCAATTCCATCAGGATTCACAGGTTTCTGCTCTTTAGAAACTTCCCTCCAAACAGTTTTAACAGGCGGAACCAGGACAACAGGTTTGGCATTAACATTTTGAGATCTATTTCCCACTCTATTATTATTAAACCTTCTTCTCCTTGTCACAATAGTCCATTCTCCCATGTCTTTATCCACATCAGAAGATTTTTCAAGGGAAGTTGAACCCAAAGCATTCAAACTAACATCACCATCATTTTTCTGCTGAACCCCCATAGAGGATCCTGAAGCAGCAACTTTTATATGAGCCTCATCACATTTAGCCTTCATATCTGTCTCCTTAGCTAGACCCAAGCTTTCCTTACACACCTCAGCCTTATGCCCCACCTTTCCACACCGCAAACAAATTAAAGGAATCCCTTCATATTCAATGGGTTGAAAAAACCTCTCATTAAGCCCTTGTGCCCATACTCCCTTAGGAAGCATCTTCGATAGATCCAATCTAACACACAGACGGGCAAAGGCACATCTATCCCATAACTTCGTTTGCTCATCCATAAGGAGAGGTTCTCCTATACTAGCAGCCAACCTTGCAAGGTTTAACTCATCCCAATATTCCAGAGGGAGATTAGGAAGCCTAATCCAAACAGGGGATGTAAATCCCCTCAAAGATTTTGAAGATAAACCTGTAGACCATTGTTCAATCCCAATAATCTGTCCTGCCACATACCAAGGGCCACCAATCAGCACATTGTCCCTTGCTTCCTTATTTTCAAACCAACACAAAAAATAGTCAGACCCCATAGGAGTAATTCGAGTGAGCCCAAG
>NW_021331835.1:0-293 GCF_001605985.2 Dendrobium catenatum
GACTTATGTTAAGAAAGGTAGAGGTAGACCTAAACAGACTTAAGGTTAGAAAATATTAGAAATGATCTTTCTTTATTAGATTTGAATGAGAATTTGACTTTTAACATAACACAAAGGAGAAAAAGGATTCATATAGCCGATCCCACGTAGTGGGACAAAGGCTTGATGTCGTTGTTGTTGTATACAGGAGATGTTAACTCTTGTTTAAGTTAGTATTTTTATTTGAACTCAATGTTCTGCATGAATTGAATTGATATGTGGTATTTATTGATGAATTTTGTTTTATCTTATTA
>NW_021331836.1:0-249 GCF_001605985.2 Dendrobium catenatum
GACTTATTGTATAATATTATTTAAGTTTTGTTTAGATAACTTTTTAAAATTTTTAAGCTCTTTTTTTAGGGTATATATATTTTGGCAAGTCTCTTACCTCTTTACTCTTTAGACCGTAATTATTACGTTGTTATTATTTTTTTTATTAATTTTAAGAAATGTATGTGTTAAAAAAGGTGTATTTTTTATCAAATTTTAAATAAGTTATTTTTCCATGATAACATTACAATCACTTTTATAAAAAGCTAT
>NW_021331837.1:0-1191 GCF_001605985.2 Dendrobium catenatum
ATAGGAATTGATCCGGATCTACAGGTTTTTGTCTTTTAATGATTTTGATTCTTTTGTACTGTTTTGATTAAAAAAATATATTTAAGTATATGTATAATTTTGGAAAATATTTAATTATTTTTGGGAAGATTAAATTTTGAACTTTAGTTTTGAAATCCAACGCAACATTAGGAACAATATATCATCTCAAACGGAGAAGATATTGTTCACTAATTGGTCCAAATTTCAAAACATTAAAACTACCCAAATTATCGTAGTCAAACTCAAGATTATTTGACTATGCTAACTTGGATGGAAGATCATTAATTTCATAATCAAAATTACGATAATAATTGATATATTTCTCCAAAGAAAGAAGATATCAATTATTTTCGATCACTTGAGAATGACGATAATGATCGTTGTATTTTTCCCAAGAATAATTAATTAGAGATTTTTGAAAACTTTAATTTTAAAAATTAAATCCGGGTTTCTAAATCTCCTACGAGCGCAAGCCCTCGTAGTTAATTACATCGTAAGAAAATTAGAGATTTTCCTACGAAAACTCTCGATTAAAATAGCGATATAAATTTCATTTAAGATTTCAAAGTTGTATGTCAAAGGAGATAAAGAGTTAGAAATTCAAATGGGATTGGGTCAAAATTGAAGACTTATTTTAGAATCCAAAGGGAGAAAAGTAGGAGGTGTTTTGAGATTCTGAATTGCTTCAGAAACACCCCAGCCTATCCTAATTGTTGGGCTCGAATTTGATTGAAATAGATTCTTTAATTTGAATGGTCAATTTTATTAGAAAGCGAGATTCAAATCCCGGAGGTTGAGGTCTTATGGCCCGAGCCAGCCTCGAAACCTAAATCTAAATTGGGCACTCGAAATTAGTACCCCGAACCTAGCTAATGCAGTGCAAGTCTGGTCTTACCCCGGCCTGGATTGGGGAGCCAGCTAAACCACCTAAACGATTTTAAAATATGAGTCCGGTCTTTTTGTAGAGTGGTAGGGACATTAATTAGAAAATTTTTGAGGAATGGGGTCGACATCTAGAACAGATCCTTAATTGACCCCTGTAACTTATGTCGGGTATTTGATGTCTAAATAATGCAATTAAATATTATACTCGATTTAATTTGTTACTAATACGATGCATGCTAATTGACTCGATTGAATGCAAAATTTGTATGTAGCAGTTTAAAAAAA
>NW_021331838.1:0-358 GCF_001605985.2 Dendrobium catenatum
TTGGTGATTAGTTGGGTATTTATTTTGACATGTTTTACTTATTGGGCTTGGACCAACTCTTTCCCTATTTTCGGTTGTTTTTCCTCATGTTGTTGTCCCATTTTCTCTACTGTTGGCTTTCACTATGCTTGTTGTTTTTCCCCATGTTGGTGCTACGTTTTCACTGCTACTACTATTAGGTTTACACCTATTTGTTTTCATATACTAAGTGCATTAACTCCACATTAAATGGGTTAACTTGAAAGGCTTCTGTTGGCTATTTGGGCGGCATAATTAAGTGAGAAATTTATGACCAGTTCTCTCCTTCTACTATAATATTTGTTAGGAAGTTTCACTCCTTTGGTTTTCACTCGTGTTG
>NW_021331839.1:0-1980 GCF_001605985.2 Dendrobium catenatum
GGCATGTATTTAAGTAGATTCCTAGAAGTTCAGGCTATTTCTGATTAGCTCAGATTTACTACAGTTTTTGAGGTGCGTAGTTTGTTAGGCTTGATAGGTTATTATAAAAATTTTGCTTAGGGATTTTATCAATTTTCTTTATCATTGATGAGAGCGACTCAAAAGTCAACAACTCTCATGTGAACTCCGTACCATGAGGAGAGTTTTTAGATGTTGAAAGATTGTTTGACTTCTATTATGATTCTGACTATTTATTTAGGTACATATGAGCAAGTTTTTAGTAATATGTCGCTGAAAGGATTGTGATGCTTGTTGATGCTAAATGTTAGAGTTATTACATGTGCATCTCATTAGTTAAAACCACACAAGAAGAACTGTCTGATCCATGATCTGTAGATAGCAACTATTATATTTGGTTCGAAAGTCTGAAAGCATTACTTGTACGGAGTCAGATGCAATATCTGTATTGATTATCAGAGTTCGAAGTACATTTTTACTCGTAATGATCTGAAATTGAGACAGATGAAATAGCTTAAATTGTTCAAGGATTATAATATGTTTATTCAATATCAGTCTTATAAGATGAATGCCATAGCAGACACTTTGTGTTAAAATCAGAGTTGTCAATAAATTGTTTGATAATCTCAAGCTGGCCGCTATGGCTGTATAGCTGAGCTATATGTCCTATATTTTAAGTTTGATCCTCCTTTTTATTAAAAATTATGATAATAAGACTTAAACCCCTATGAGGGATACTCGAATAATAAATGTCAAATAGGTTTTTATAAAAGAACAATTTTAAATCCTACTCTCTTTTTGATTAAGTACATTAAAAAATGAGCATACAATTGTAAAATTGATGAAAATCTTTTATTTTGTGCTAGCAATAGCCCTTGAAGGCCTCTTACAAAGAAAATTCATTTTAAATATACTGACTCTCTAGGCCATCGCTTATATTGTACTTCATAAAGTTAATATTTAGACTTGACCTTCTATGAGCAAGTGGATGGCATTAAGAAGCTTCAAGCACCAAATTTTAATATAAACTCCTATGATGGGCGCAATCATTTACACATGGTAATCAAAGGGGTTCATTATAACAAATCAAACTCTCAATTTGACAAATAAAAATTTCAAATATGCACTCCGTTGATGATCATGTTAATTGACAATCTCAACCAAAGATTACATTATTTTAAAAAATGATATGGAATGTCAAAAATAAATTACTTCAAGCCTATATTCTGATAATAATATAAAAAAGTAATTTTTTTTGCAAAATAAAAAAAAATCAAGTGAATTTGATTATTTAAATTTAAAGTAAAACTCAGTAATTAGTCACACTCATTTTCTTATACTTGATACATAAGTTCTCCAAAGACATTAAATTATTGAGTGGTGAATTATATGATCCACTTGGTATGGCATAAAGCCATCCATTAACTAAAGTTCACTTAAAATTGTGCCTTAAATATATATCCACCATAAGTATACAATATCCCTTGGACAATGTAACTCATAGTTGTCGATAAAGATCATTCAATCAACTTGGATTGGCTGTCTTTACTTACTCAGAAGACAAGGAATAATTACAATTCAAAATCACATAACTACGACATACTGATTGATTCATTATCATTATGCCACCCTTTGCTTTAAGCAAAATGATAGTAAATTTTCTTCAATCCTAAAATCAAAGTGCTACTTTGATGCACTAAATACTTAATACCTTTCTAACGATTAGTCTTAATTAGAAGTTATCTATTAACAATAGTGCGATAATTGACTAAAAGGGTTTGTGGATACTTAATTGAAAAATGGAACTAGAATCCACAAAACGACAGTAATAGATATGGATGGTGTCTTATTTGCCATGTAGTTTGTTTCATGAAATTCTGACCTAAAATTTAATTCCTTCATGAGAGTCTGTCATGATTTTTCAGATCTTTCAATGACATACAACATATGTGATGGAACTCA
>NW_021331840.1:0-266 GCF_001605985.2 Dendrobium catenatum
TACAAACTCATCTGCCTTCCAAAATTTACCCCGAAATTTAGTTCGTTAAAACTCACTCGCTGAATAAAAGAAAAGCGGCGGGAGGCCGGGGCCGAATTTTCGGAGCCCACAGCAAAGATGAGGATGCTCAGGTGGATGAGTGGCTTTACCCTTAGAGATAGGATACGAAATGAACATATACGTGAAAAGGTTGGAGTAGCTCTAGTAGACGATAAGATTAGAGAGAGTTGCCTTAGATGGTTTGGTCACATAAAACGGCGGCCTTC
>NW_021331841.1:0-204 GCF_001605985.2 Dendrobium catenatum
AGAGAGAGAAGCTATAGATGATTGGAGAGAGCTGATCATTTGCGTTTGCATTCATCTAAACCCAAGAAAAGCTACAACCAAAGAAAGAAGAACAACAAAAAAAACTAAGAGCCCACCGGCCCCTCAAAAAACAAAAACATCCTATTTCCTCAAGGATGTCTAAAAAACCTTGAGGAGTACAATCAGGAGAACTATCCCCATTAT
>NW_021331842.1:0-226 GCF_001605985.2 Dendrobium catenatum
TGTGTTGATAAAAAATTTGGCAAAGATAAAAAAGAAACCTTGATAAGAGTTATCTTTCCTACCAAAGATAAATTTTTATTTCCCCAAGAATTAAGTCTTTCCATGACATGATCCATAATACCTTGGAAATATTCCATTCAAAGTCTCCTTAAAGCGATTTTAATTCCCAAACATTGCATTTCCTTCACTGCTTTGAATCCCAACTTCTTAACAATTTTGTTCTGTC
>NW_021331843.1:0-242 GCF_001605985.2 Dendrobium catenatum
AAGCTACTGTGATTACTTTGATTCCTAAAGGATCTCACGCATCTTCTTTTGCGGATTTTAGGCTGATTTCGCTTTGTAATGTGTTCTATAAGATTATCGCCAAGATTATAGCAAATAGACTGAAACAGATTATGCCTCACATTATTCATGAGAGTCATTCGGGTTTCATTGCGAATAGAATTTCGACTGACAATATTATTCTGGTCACGGAAGTGCTTAAACTTTTTAAAGGTCATCACAAG
>NW_021331844.1:0-314 GCF_001605985.2 Dendrobium catenatum
GCTGGATCTGATCGACGATCTGAGTCCAGATCTGATAGTTTTGCCAGATCAGTAGGAAGGCCGAGGACAGTTCCTCCACGTATTCTTTTTGAGGGATCCTCTAATAGAGCTGGTTGATCAAGTTCTGTGGTGAGGAGACCCCCTAGTAGTAGTCAGAGGGAGTATGGTAGTTCTGCAGCTCTAGTTCAGTCACGTGTATACATTTTGAATCAGCAAGAGGTTCGAGATGCTCTGGATGTGGTGACAGGTACGTTTTATATTTTTGAACATCTCTATCGTGTTTTGTTTGATTCTGGAGCCAGTCACTCATTTTT
>NW_021331845.1:0-233 GCF_001605985.2 Dendrobium catenatum
CATATTATTTATTAGAATAACTAAGAAAATGACATATAGTTTGAGCTAATAAGTTTAGCTTGATTAATGGGGTCGGAAAGAGGGATTTCGACATACTGATGCGTTAGGCAAGTAGGAAGAAGTCATGTTTGATGCAAGGGATGGGGGATGCTGGATTGATGGGTTAAACATTCCTGGGTTAAACAAGGAATGAAATTTCAATTGTAATCAATAGAGTTCCCCAGTATTTCTTG
>NW_021331846.1:0-280 GCF_001605985.2 Dendrobium catenatum
TGCTTCGTTGGATGCCTTTAGAGGTCTCACCATTGTTGTATGTTTCTGCAGCTGCTTTCCTCTTTTTTTCGATTAAGATATTTTGATACATTTTAGGAAATTAATTAGGTGAGGATATTCTGATTTAATTTTGATGGATAATATTTTTATTTAAATTTGATGACAAATTATTTGATTTTGATCTATCAGATAATTTCAAAGATAATGAAGATATTTATTATGAAATCTATTTAAAATTATATATAATAATAATATAAATATAAATATAAAAATTGCATAT
>NW_021331847.1:0-300 GCF_001605985.2 Dendrobium catenatum
GATTAAATTAAATAAATTATTTTTTATGGAACATTATAAATAGAACAAAATTATTCAAACAGCTTTGTTTAATATTAAATCACTATAATATTTATCTTGTTATTACCAAGAAAAATTTGGATGTAGTTGTAGTTGAACTTTATGAAGCTCTTACATAACTTATTATACATCTTTTATCAATGTCTTCTAGTATTATTTTAAATTTTTTATTAACATTGAAATGTATTGTAATTATTATTATTATTATTTTATTTATTGCATTGTAAGTTCTTCTAAAACATGACTTTTTTTCTTCTAGAT
>NW_021331848.1:0-242 GCF_001605985.2 Dendrobium catenatum
AGGGATTGGAACATTCTGTCACCAGTTCCTATTGCCTATCTTTGGCCTCCAGCTTGATAAGTTCGTGGTTTATCATTGCCCCAAATATAAGCTTTGGCTGGGGGGTTGGGGTTGTAGACCTGTTTGAGCTTTTTTTGATATTGCATCGGCTGCTTACCCTTGTCTACATTGTAAATAACCTGTTTTTCTCTATCAGCTCTAGAGAAGAACGTAGAGTCGGCCTCACCCTTTCTAACACCTGG
>NW_021331849.1:0-290 GCF_001605985.2 Dendrobium catenatum
GAATTAGAAGTTAACTAATCTTTATTTTGTCATTTTTCCATTAATCATTTTTATTTAATTTGACTAAAATGAAATGTGACTCTGATTGAATTTTCTTATCTTAGTTTCCTTTTTATTTAAAATTTTGAAAAAAAAAATTTAGTATTATGAAATAATATTATAGTTGTAAAAGGTTTGAAATCCTTTTCTCCTTTAACTCTTTTGATTTATCTCTAGAAATCTTTCATTTTAAGATATACTTCCCTTTTTGTTGTTGTCAAATGGGTGAGTAAGAATTTTGTTAGATGATT
>NW_021331850.1:0-221 GCF_001605985.2 Dendrobium catenatum
AAATGAAAGACTTATAAACTTTGACTTTTACAAACGACGCTTACACAATCATAAACATAAACTTCTAAAGTTGTTTTCCTTGAGAAGAAGGATACAGGTGGGGTGTAAACTTGCGGAGAGAAGAAAGAGTTAAGAAGCCGAGACGAAGGAGAGGACAAGCTTGCAAGCTTTCCTAGAAGAAGAGAAGATAAGTTGGACAAAGCTCGCAAGCTTTTTCAAGC
>NW_021331851.1:0-533 GCF_001605985.2 Dendrobium catenatum
GCACAAGATGCACTATTAATGATCGGGTTTGTCAAGTCATTGTGGACAGTGGCAGTTGCGAAAACATAGCCTCATGTGCCTTGGTCGACAAGCTGGAATTACCCACTGTGAAACATCCTCAACCGTATGCACTGACGTGGATCCAGAAGGATAATAAGATCGAGGTTACAAAACGCTGCCTCGTTCAATTCTCGATTGGCAAGTTCAGGGATCAAGTTTGGTGTGATGTACTTCCCATGGACGCCTGTCATTTGCTCTTGGGTAGGCCATGGCAATTTGATAAAAACACCATCCATAATGGTGCTACTAACACTTACACCTTAACTCAGGAACGGGAAACCATTGTGTTGATGCCATCCAAATCTCCAGTCGAGAAAGCTGGAAACGTCCAGCTGATGGTGAGCCAGGCCGAGTGTAAGACAGCCATTCAACAAGCCGAAGGGGGTTATTTGGTGCTGGTTAAGGAAGCGACGAACGAGACATTCCCCTGTCCTCAGGAGCTGCAGCCCTTACTGAAAGAATACCAGGAAGTG
>NW_021331852.1:0-267 GCF_001605985.2 Dendrobium catenatum
TGTTGAAGGATGAGAATAGTTTGTATTTTAGAAAAGTGAGATAAAATGTATGGGAGATAGTTTGTAGATTCCTGAAAGATTGAGATGTGGGTGTTTTGAAAGGTGATGCGTAAGAGAAAGGAAGAGTTCGATTTTCATTTTCAAATGTAAGTAAAATGTTTGGTTTTTGAAACAAGTATATGTGTAGTTTGAGAAGTGAGTTTTGTTATTTAAAAAAAAAATGAGAAGTGAATTATTTAAATAAAAAGTTTAGTTTGTAAATCTTTT
>NW_021331853.1:0-355 GCF_001605985.2 Dendrobium catenatum
ATAAGCTCTCAACCAACAGGCCAAGATGAGTTGTGTAAAGTAAATGTAGAGGAATAGATTTTTTTGTTTGGTTAGATGCATGCATTGATTAGATGTATATAAAGTAAAGTAAAATTTGTCTTACCAAAAATTGCAGTCTTTGAGACAATTATTCAAACACCTTGAGGGCATTCACCTGTACCTACTTTATCAAAATTGTCCGTATCAGGAAGAAAACTGAAATCACTCCCAACCTTGTTTACTATTGCTGGCCATCTGTCACTGCAACAATCAGTCACTTTCATTGCCAAGTTATTATTATTTTACACAATATTCAATAAAAACAATAACATAATTTATAGAATATTAAATAAAT
>NW_021331854.1:0-224 GCF_001605985.2 Dendrobium catenatum
AGTGCTCTTAGCTTTTGCTTGCTTCAAGAACTTCAAAGTATATCAAATGGATGTAAAGAGTGCATTTCTGAATGGAGTAATTAAGGAATATGTCTATGTTGAGCAACCCCCCGGATTTGAAAGTTTACAATTTCCAAATCATGTATTCAAATTAAAAAAGATACTTTATGGATTAAAGCAAGCACCCAGAGCCTGGTATGAGAGACTTAGCTCATTTTTACTGG
>NW_021331855.1:0-399 GCF_001605985.2 Dendrobium catenatum
TCGCCGAATTCCGATATCGTTAAGACCTTCAAATGTCTGACAAATGGTTCACGATCAAGGGATTCAATATCGGCCATCCATCCGAACCACTCCACATATGCCCTTGATCCTCCTCCTATTTACGGGTTATGCCATCCTTTAAAAACTATAAATAGCCTCTCATTTCTCTTGAGAGGGGACCTAAGAAAGAAGAGAAAAAGAAGAGAATAGGAGAAGGATAGGACTGAAGAAACTCCTCTTTGACCACCGCCGGAATTTTGCTTGACTTCCACTGGACATCGGAATTCTGTCTGACTTCCGCGGGACGCCGGAATTCTGTCCGACTTCCACAGTGACGCCGGTATTCTGTTCGACTTCCACAGGACACCGGAATTCTGTCCGACTTCCACAGTGATGCTG
>NW_021331856.1:0-218 GCF_001605985.2 Dendrobium catenatum
ATTAGATTTATGCATGAGATCACATGTTTATTATAAATCTCCAACAAGTTCAACATCAAATAAAAATTCTTCTTATATGTCACATGGACATCATGTAAAGCCATATGGAAACACTAATATTTGGTGTAATTATTGTGGTAGAAAAGGACATATCTCATTTGATTGCTATGCTCGTAGATCAAAAAATGCTAAACAATCATCTTTTGTATGGGTTCCAA
>NW_021331857.1:0-709 GCF_001605985.2 Dendrobium catenatum
CCGTGGGTGAGCTCCGACCGAAGTCGCCTCGCCTCCAACCGTCCCAACACCTAGATCCGCCCGAGCTTCTCTACTTTGCAAGGTGAGCTCTTCCTCTTCCTACTCTTCTTCTTTACTGATTTGTTTCCCTTTCTCCTTCTCCTTTCTTTTCCTTCTTCTCCACTTCCTATATTTCTTTCTCTTTTCATTCTTTTCTTTCCTTCTAGCTTGCTGTTTGAATGAGATCCTTTTAAGATTAGAATGCTGTAGAGTTAGGCTAGCATGCTTTGATGGCTTCATACGATGGAAATAATTTGGTGAAGTTTTGTCTTTTGCATTGTTGGTATGGCTGCTTAGTATATCAGACAATTATGATTTCCTGTGAGTAAAGAGGAAATGGAAGCAAGAGTAAAGCTCCTTGTTTCTTGTGGTTGAGCGTAGTAGAAATATGATCTTCATGCCATCTTGTTTTCTTGGCTTTGTGTAGTTGCACACCAATTATTTGATGAAATGTTCCTAAGAAAAATGTTATAATGAGGTTGTTTATTTCCTATCAAGCAATATTGGCTTGTTAAAATATTACATGAGTGGGCGAATATTTCGTTATTTCTCAAGGAACTTGGAAAGTTTTAAGCATGATTTGTCTTTGTCAAGTTCGGATGGTAGTTGAAATGAGATTTCAAGTCATCTCATGGTTAGAGTTGTTGAGGTTTTGCCTTGTGCTTTGATG
>NW_021331858.1:0-224 GCF_001605985.2 Dendrobium catenatum
TTCCGTAAATCGTACAGTACAATATGGGGATCGTACAGTACGATATCCAATTAATATTCTGACTAGTCGTTTCGGGAAAAGGCAGTCAAATCGTACAGTACGATCAGGCGAATATCGATCGTCCCGAGGCCCTAAGTACGACTTTTGACCAAAAGTTTCGTACTGTACGAATAGGTGGATCGTACAGTACGTGTTAAGATAGTTGCTATTTGCATGCATTACAT
>NW_021331859.1:0-214 GCF_001605985.2 Dendrobium catenatum
TCAATCAGATACGTATATAATACATGTTATCTGGCATATAGTAGCAGCATTGGGTATGAAAATTGGAAATTGGGTTTGGATTTTGAAAAGTTTAAAGATTTGGAATTTGAAGGTTTGATATTTAAAATAAAAATTTTCACCATCTAGCACTTAAAGCAGATGACGGGGGAATGGATAATAGACCCGATCAAGATCCCATGGTTCCGTCGTCCCG
>NW_021331860.1:0-341 GCF_001605985.2 Dendrobium catenatum
TCTAATAATTTAATTATATTATTTAATAATTTAGTAATATTTTTTAAATTTAATTATATAAATTAATTTTGGAGTATTATTGAGAATTAGAGTGTGATAATTATTAAATAATATAATTTTCATCTTCTTTTTTTCACTATGATAATTATTCAAGTAGAAGTTGTGGCCAATTGATTAGTAGAATACATATAAAAGTGGTTCTCTTTAACAAACCTAAATTAACAGAATCATCCATTGTCACGCTTATACTTCTCCATTAAACCTCTCAACAGATGTATAGCTTTCATAGTAGACCTACATGGCATAAATCCAAATTAATTTTGAGAAACATTATTATCACA
>NW_021331861.1:0-324 GCF_001605985.2 Dendrobium catenatum
CTTGCTTGATGATTTTAACCTGTGTGGAAGAGGTCGAACTAGATCCCCCTGGGATTAGTCACCGAGTGATTGAGATACAAGATTAGTTGTGTATTTCTCGAATTAGGAAAAAAAGCTCGAATAGAAGATATAGTGCAATGACAAAGCAAACATCACATTACTGTGTTATATAAAACAGTACGACAATTCCCTAGTAAACTTAGGGATACAAAAAGAATTATTCTTTTACAATCAACATACAAAGAGTGTATGAAAAACTTAAAAGATACAAAGCATGGCTACAAAGCAAAACAAACACCACGAATGACATCACACTAAACAGAT
>NW_021331862.1:0-323 GCF_001605985.2 Dendrobium catenatum
AATTAAAATAACTAAATAATTTAATAAATACCCAAATTTTATAAAATTATAACTAATTTTATAAAATTTTAAATTGATCAAACTCAAAGGAACCTAACTCAAATTAAAATCTAATATTTTACAAAAATCTCAAAACTTCAAAATTTAGTCAAAGTAAAAAAGTCAATAATTTGGTCTAACCTATGTCAAAATCTAGGCTCAAACTTAAAAAACTTATAACTTTTTTAGAAAACTCTAAATTTAGCATGCTAATAGTATAACTACTCATTATAAGTCCTTATATTTATTAAAAAAATGAAACTTTGAAATTTAACTTTAATTTA
>NW_021331863.1:0-211 GCF_001605985.2 Dendrobium catenatum
CTAAATATTATCCTAAATATATGGAATCCCTTAGAAGCAATCATATGGAAGAAAATATTAGAATATTTTTCCTAATGTTAAATATAATAATTGTGAATTTCAGGGACATATAGCTCACACCTATACTTTGAAGATGAAATCTAATTTGGTGTGGAGATCTAAGATGCATAAACTTAGACATATCATACATGAATCTGATTATAAATTGCTA
>NW_021331864.1:0-226 GCF_001605985.2 Dendrobium catenatum
TAGGAATCAGTACCAGATTCTGCCCAGAATGCCTTTTATATTCTCTTCTTCTCCTTTTTAAACTTAGATTTTTCCTCAATCTTTTCCTTACTTGTGTTATCTTGAAATGTTGGGCAATCGGCTCTCACATGTCCAGGCATCCTGCATTCAAAACAGACAACATCAGAAGATCCTTTAACATATTTATGTTCCTTATCTTTTCTCCAATTTTGATGATGCTTTTGTT
>NW_021331865.1:0-283 GCF_001605985.2 Dendrobium catenatum
TATCAAAGACATGATTCAATTTAGACATTCAAATATATAAAATCATTACAAGAGAGATGTATAAAATATCTATATTTCAAAGTTCAATAGAATATAAATGAACATAAGATCAATTTGAATTAAGAGATTTAAAGAATTTGGAAAGAAGAGAATTACCACATGTGGCGCTTTGCGAATCTTTTTCAAATTTTTTTTGGGCACATTTTTGTGCATCTTTTAATATTGGGCTATTTTTGTGCCTCTTTTACATATTTGCGAACCTTTGCGCATTCCTTTTGATTTT
>NW_021331866.1:0-331 GCF_001605985.2 Dendrobium catenatum
CAGAGTGATTTTCTGATTTTGATAAGTTCAGTTTTTCGAACTTCGCCACTCTGTCCAGCAAGTCCTGAAATGTGGTGATGGTGGCCATACATAAAAATGGTTGCATCTTATCATCGATGTTTCCCATTAACAATTGCACGGCATGTTCTTCTTCTAACTGCTGCTCACATTTCATGCTCAAATTGCGCCAGCGAGTTATATATTTTGTCACTGACTCATCCCTCCGTTTATCTAATGCGAGATCAGCGATTGTTATCTTTTCGGTCGCACTGGCGAACCTTTTCACAAACATGGTTTCTAACTCTGCAAATGTTCTCACAGAGTCATTCGG
>NW_021331867.1:0-280 GCF_001605985.2 Dendrobium catenatum
CGGCACAGATGGCAACTGCAACACAGAGCATGAATCAAAATGTTGCAAGGCAGGAGAGACGTACCCCCAATACTACTGCTCACCACCAATCACTGACGAAACAAGTGCAACTTTGACAATCAATAGCTTCACCGAAGGCGGAGATGGCGGAGGCCCGTCGGAGTGCGACGGCAGCTATCACAGCGATGATGAGATGGTGGTGGCGCTTTCCACAGGATGGTATAATTATGGGAGCCGATGCTTGAAGACAATTAGGATTAATGGGAATGGAAATTCAGTG
>NW_021331868.1:0-265 GCF_001605985.2 Dendrobium catenatum
GTTCATATAAATAGAATTGTAGTCATAATCATCATTTTAAAATTCAACCTGCCTACTCCATTCATCCGTTGACTGGCACACTCTTTGAGATTTAGTTGGAGTAACATCATCTTCATCTGTGTCACTTCCCAGATGATGTACAAATTTCTTCTCTTTGGAAATGGTCGGTGCCTTAGGAAGAGTCGGCATTGCCTTCTTTCTCCCCACCTGCTTCTTCTCACCTTCTCCTTCAGGTCGCTTTGCAACCTTTGAGTTTGATGCTCTA
>NW_021331869.1:0-220 GCF_001605985.2 Dendrobium catenatum
GAATGAGAAATTATGGAGAGAACTGAGGGAACGAAGGCGATCTGAGGGTGAGGAAACTGAAGATGCCAATCTTTGAGGTGGAGGATACACATGGGTGGATTTATAAGATAAAAAGATATTTCGCCGTCAATGGGTTGACGGAGGAGGAGAGATTGACGACAACAGGTCTATGTGTGAGAGCTCATTCCTTTGATTTTTCCTTTCTGGATCTGATTTTCCT
>NW_021331870.1:0-1042 GCF_001605985.2 Dendrobium catenatum
CTCTTAGGTGATGGCTGATCACCCGAGGTTTACCTACCAGTCGACGCGCACCGGGTGACAGGTTCCTTTACTGTCTTTAGTAGTAGTAGTTGTTCTAGTTATTTTGTTATTTTGGATGGTGACAAAAAAAAAGAAAAATTTTATTGACATCTTGTACATTGTGATAGACCTGTGACATTGACATGAAAGTTTGGAGGCGTTTTTATTATTCTTGAATATCTTTAGAATTGCATGGAACTGATGATGAGTACTTAATTTACATGTCTGATCTCGTTCCTGTCTCGTATCTACGAGCTAACCGGGCTGGATCGTGACATTATGTAATATGTCATTGCTATTTATTTTTGGAAATTTGAATTATATGTTAATGAAAAGAAAACTGGGATTTGGGAAAGATAGAATTTTGAGTTGAACTATATTTCATGTTCTCTTATTATTGGGATATTTTGATTTCACTTCATATCTTATGTTTTTTTATGTTTTATATTATTCACTCATTATTATATAAGAAATTTATCATTTTATGTTTACGCAATCTTTTGATTTTGAGGCTTACGCCTCAAAACGCCTTGAGGCTTACGCCTCGCCTCACGAATGAAAAACGCCTCAATACCCGAATAGGCAATTTTAAACGTTGCAGTGATGCATTCCGTTTTACAAACAAGCATTATTAAAGTAACTCTGCCCAACATTTCACTTGTAGTCCATCAATTTTGATTACCTCTGATGGCATGGGAAATATTACACCCTTTTCTATATGATTTTGACGTTCTGAACATAACGGCGAAATCTCTTTTGCGAATAGGTGGTGTTTGGGCAACGCCGCACAATTTTTCATCCGCAATCCGTTTATTTTGGACACAACAACGAAGTCCTTTTTGCAAAATGACAATGTTTGGGCAACTTAACACCTATTAAAGATTCCATTGTTAAAATAATAAAATCTAATTTATAATTTACTATTAATTTCTCTAAATTTTATTTTAATTTCAATTTAAAATATGAAATATAATTGATTATAATTGCCATCACTTTCTCCAAG
>NW_021331871.1:0-451 GCF_001605985.2 Dendrobium catenatum
TATTACACACCAGTTTTCCTGTCCTTACACACCACAACAAAATGGCGTGTGTGAACGTAAGAATCGCCACCTCTTAGAAACCACCCGAGCTCTCCTTCTCGAAGCAAATCTGCCTCCCGCATTTTGGTCTGCAGCAGCTCTTACCGCTACCTATCTCATTAATCTTCTTCCCTCCAACAATACCTCTAACAAATCTCCTTACCAACTACTCTATAATCAGGCCCCTGACTACACAATTCTTCACCCGTTTGGCTGCCGCTGCTTCCCCTGGATTCGTTACTCCACTTCTCACAAACTTGTCCCCAGATCCGTTCCCTGCATCTTCCTTGGCTACACTACAAATTACAAAGGGTATAAGTGCTATGATCCCTCCACCCATAAACTCATTATCTCTCGCCATGTCAAATTCGATGAGTCCTTCTTTCCATCCGTATCCACCTTAACCAGCCGA
>NW_021331872.1:0-282 GCF_001605985.2 Dendrobium catenatum
GGGAATTAATCCCAATATTCTATAGGCCTAAGGTTGTGTTAGACCAGTCCATTGGACCGATCCAGACGTGACCGGCTTACGGGAAATAGGCGGACAATTCTCCGCGTCCTGTACGTAGGAGCCGACCGCCCACTCTTCAAGAAGCTATTTAGGAAGATTTTTGAACGGGATTGGGATGGAACTTTCAAAGTAGGGGTTGTTTAGAGAATTCCTTTTGGATTATATGCATTAAATAATTTATTTTTCTAGGATTAGGGCATCTTGAATTTGGGTTGAATTTAA
>NW_021331873.1:0-907 GCF_001605985.2 Dendrobium catenatum
TTCTAGTACAAAAGTTTTTTGAATTTGAAATTTTTGTACTAGAAAGCCGTTTTAAAAATCAGTACGAAAGCTGTCTCGAACGAAGCCTAAGTCTCATAAGTGGACGTTGATCTCTTTGTTTTATTACAACAGATGCTTCATGTTTATAATTCCAACTTCCCTACAAGATTAATGAAAGATAGGGTAGATTGTTCAATGATAATTAAGGCTAAGCCAACATATTAGACTGATAATAAATATGTAATGTTACTCATTAAGAAGAAGAGATGTTTAAATTCATATTACTTGTTATCGATACTGAACTAATGGCTAACCTATATATATTATGTTGAAGTTGATTGCAAAGAAGTTGATCGATTGACACATTAAGGTTTTGATTGGGACGATTTTCTTACTGTTGTTTAAAGCAGTTTTAAATACAAAAATTTTAATTTTTGTACTATAAATTAGCTTTAATAAACAATAAGAAAACCGTCTGAAACGAATCTTAGATATGCTGGGGATGAGCCTTCTCAAAGATCTATTTTATACAGTTTTATCTAATTATACCATGACCTTCATTCCACCCACCACTACTACCACGATGATCACCATGAAATCCTCCATTGTCACCATCATCACTATCCATCATATAAAATATTCAGGACTTAGTTCAATTTACCACTCTCTTTATTCATCCTTAACATCCTACGAAGAGCCATCTATAGGCCTGTATGCATATTATCATTTATTTACAAACTACTTGAAAAGCTTAAATAAAATATGCATAATTTAATTTGTTTATGTCATGTTTCTCTCATAGAACAATTTAGTAAATATTTGAAGTGGTTTATTTGCATTATTTAAAATAGGAATTTATCATTTTGATTTATATAAGTTTTTTTATTAAAATTATTTCTTTATGCAA
>NW_021331874.1:0-234 GCF_001605985.2 Dendrobium catenatum
TTCAAGTGTTGGAAAATCTTATAGGGTATTTAATAAAAGAACTTTAGTCATTGAAGAAATCACACATGTTGTATTTGATGAATCTGGAAATTTGGAAGAGCCAAATATTGTTGAAGAAGAGATTGAGGAAAACTCCCAAAAGATTGATAGATTAAATTTAGAAGAAAATATGGAAGGAAATTTGGAAAGAGAAAACCCTTTGCCTAGAGATTTGAGATTTTCTAAAAACCACCA
>NW_021331875.1:0-208 GCF_001605985.2 Dendrobium catenatum
TGTTTATTCTAATAAATTTGGATCTATTTCAAACCATAAGTAGGAGTTGTTGCCCTTTCAAGTTTTGAAGAAAAGGAAGAACAGTTCAAGTTTTAGTAATTGCATTTTAAAGCCCTCCTTTCCCCTATCTGATTCGTTTCTTTGGTCTTGTGGAATGGGGGTTCTCTATGAAAATATGTATGTTGGCCATCATGAACTTTGTGATAGT
>NW_021331876.1:0-243 GCF_001605985.2 Dendrobium catenatum
TAAATTTTAAACACGATGCATATAATTTGTAATTTAAAAAAAAAACTTATGTTACTAAAAATTTTATCTTTTTTAATTTAAACTATTTTTCTAAATTTTGAAATGCTATACAAATTTCTAAAAAAAAATTGATGCACCAAACTTTTGCTCTTTAAGCATTCGGTTGATATAATTTTTTAAAAAAGATCAATAAAAACATATTTTTATTATTATGAAAAAATATTTTATTATAAAATAATAATC
>NW_021331877.1:0-426 GCF_001605985.2 Dendrobium catenatum
ATCGCACCGGGATCCCTTCCCACCATGCTAAGAAAAGTATGCATAGGCGGGGTTTCCAAGGCGATACGGACTTCGAAGAAGGATTTTGGGTGATCACCCGCTTCGTCGCAAGTGTCGGGAAGCACTCCCTCCCACCACGCTAAGAAAAGCGTGCATAGGTGGTCGTTTTGCCTCGACGAATGTGTTGAAACGGGTTCTCGGAGTTTTAGGGTTTAGAAGGTTATACCTTGGCGGGTGTCGTCGGGGTTGGCACACGGATCAAGGAGAGAAGTGTTTTCATGTATAACATTAATTATAATTAATAATTAATTATAATTATCATAATTAATTAAAATAATTATATTTAACTCTAATTTATTATAATTAATTAATATTAATTAATCCTTAATAAATTAATTAATAATAATTTCATTATAATTAATTAAA
>NW_021331878.1:0-1359 GCF_001605985.2 Dendrobium catenatum
TTTAATGATTTGAATATAAGCATTATTGACTTCTTTCGTTTGAACTCTCCATAGCACTTCTCTTGGAACTTTATCATATGCTTATTCTAAATCAATAAATATCATATGTAGATCCTTCTTATTTTCTCTATATTTTATAATGTGCTGTGTAAATAATGCAAAAGCTTAATAAGATTAAGTAAGATTACACACAAAACTTATCCTGCAAGAATGAGTTTTATTGAGACTATTTATCCTGCAGAGCAAAAAAGCTTAAGAAATTGGGTTCAGATAGCTTTCGAAGCTTGAGCTATGGATTCCTTCCTTGCAGGTTGGTAGCTGCCAAAACCTGAGGTGTGTGGCACCACAGATGTCCATCGACCAGTTTGATTTGACAAACTGATCAAATATATTGGGTTCAATATTTTCCGTCTTCTCAACTGCACTTTAACAATTGCACTTTAACAATCATTTGGCAATGATAGCGATATATCTAAGACTTAGTGATGAGATGTGCATTTTAGTCATTTTTTTTAATGATGAACTAGTGTTAGACACTACGTAGCTTGATGAGGGTAAGATAAATAGATAACTAATTAAGTATTCAGAGTGGTACTTTGTCAATCACCTAAAAAATGATTTCATTTTCTTTAGTTTCCAAATAAAGGAGATAGATGATTATTTTCATAATAAATCTTGTTGATGCTTGATTGATTTGAAAAGCATGTTTAATATGTCTACCTTCCACTTTTGAGTAGCGAGGATAATTGGCTGTTGTGCTGCAGAAGCATAAACTTGTCTACCAGTTTTAATATTTTGTTTCTCCCTCATACTTGGCGTTTCTTCACTCAAGCTCTCTTACTCTGAACTTAAAAATTTTTCGTGACTGATCACTCTTTCTACATCTCTTTGATAGTCCATGCTACGGCACATAACCCCATCTAAGAAGGTTACGTGCTTGATAGACATCGAAGCAAAATATAACTTGCCTACCGGTTACCTTTTCAACAGTGAGGATAATTGATTGTTGCGCTAGAGTGTGGAAAATTGTTTACTGGTTTTACTATTTTGTTTCTTTCACTTATTAAGCATTACTTTAAAGTTAAATTCGCTCCATATCAGATCACTCTTTCTGCATTTTTCAATGATAATCCATTCTAAGGCACTTATTTGATTTCACACTCATCTCAGCACTTTCTCCGCAAACTAGACTAGCATTATGAAACTAAATTACCTCCTGCTTTTCCTTTAAGTTTAAATATTTGTAAATCTATCTGTCCGGTTAGCTTTCTGAATTATTTAGTGACATGTTATTTCTATATTAATTTCAGGTTGCTATCTTACTACTTACAGAAATTACCCCAAAAAGTATAGCTGTAC
>NW_021331879.1:0-204 GCF_001605985.2 Dendrobium catenatum
TGGGAGAATATTTCCAGACCAAGGAAGAAAGGTGGATCTGGTTTCCATACTAGTGCCAAGTGGGTTGGACCTTTACGTGCAAGAATTGCTTGGGAATATATTTGTAAGCCTTTGAATATATTTTAGAGATGTATGGAACAAAAATATGGCAGATGGCCATGGGAGTTTGAAGGCAAAAGAGGGGATTCTATTAGCTGGAAAGTC
>NW_021331880.1:0-2735 GCF_001605985.2 Dendrobium catenatum
GCACTCGCTCACTCTCTCTCTCTCGGTCACTCGCTCTCTCTTTCTCTCTCTCTCTCTCACCACCTCTCGCCTTCTCTCTCCCTCTCTCCCTCTCTCTCTCTCTCTCCCTCTCTCTCTCTCTTTATCTCTCTCTCTCTCACTTGCTCACTAACTCTCACTCACTCTCTCTCTCTCTCTATTCCTAAATCTCTTTCTCCATCTCTCTCTCTCTCTATCTATCTCTTTCTCCTCTATCTCTTTCTCCTTTCTCTCTCTCTATCATATGACAACTTACTTTGCTATTATTATTGATATGAGAACCATTTTTAATATTTAGGGTCTTAATTTGTCTTTAAAAAAAGAGTCACTGGCTGCTTTCGTGCAATATTTTGCATCATGTGCTATGGCACGCCTGCCATCTCAGATTATAGCTATGCCTTAAATTTTAATAAGGGAAAATAGGTAGTACAAGATATTTGATGGGAGCAAGGGATTTGTTAATTTGGAGGAATGTATAAATTTAAGAAGCTTGAGGAGCATCTTAGATATTAGAATGCTACTTTTATGAGGATTGACATGTAAACCAAAAATAGTAGCAAAATTTGCCAAGATAGAGTTGAGGGTTTGTGCGTTGGTGGAGGTGGCTTTCCCAAATACCAAGAGATCATTAGCAAACATAAGGTGGGTAATGGAACAATCACCAATGCTCATACCAATAAAATTGGAGTTGTAGGTGGCCCGATCCAAAGAAGTAGAAATGCCATCCATAATTAAAGTAAAAAAAGGTAAGGCGATAGTGGGCTCCCTTCCCTGAGCCCTGAAGTAGAGTTGAAATAGCATTCAAGGGCACTATTGATGCTTATAGAGAAATGGTCATCTATAATATACGCTTTAATCCAAGATATAAAAAACAACCGAGAAGCCTTTAACTGCCTGCACGTGGA
Source organism: Dendrobium catenatum (assembly GCF_001605985.2). Lineage (NCBI taxonomy): Eukaryota > Viridiplantae > Streptophyta > Magnoliopsida > Asparagales > Orchidaceae > Dendrobium > Dendrobium catenatum. Next base: position 924 of record NW_021331880.1, read on the forward strand.
GAAAGAAATTCCTGGAAACATTGTCAAATGCTTTTCTTATATCGGATTTGGCACAACAAAACTTATCTTTAGCATTGTGATTGAAATTCCCTAATATTTTTGCAACAAGGAGAATGTTATCAGAGATAATCTTATTCTTAATGAATCCTCCTTGACTTGGATGGAAAATGAAGGACATCACCTCTTTCATCCTATTGGCAATGATCTTAAATATGACTTTATAAATGACATTGCACAAAGAAATAGGTCTAAAGTATTTAACATTGTTGGTCTGAGGTTTCTTTGGAATTAAAGTAATAGTAGTTGCTTTCACTTGCTTAGGCATAAAACCAATGGTGAAAATGGAAAGAATAGCCTTACAAAGTTGATGTTTGATGACATTCCAAGAGGTTTTGTAGAACTCAAAAGGGAAGCCATCAGTACCCCAAGTACAGAGTTAGCTTTACCAGTAAAAATAATAGTTTTGATCTCATCAATATTGACCGGAGTTGTGAGCAAGGACAAAAGGTGTGGAGGAATCAGATTCTTGGGGGGAATATCCTAAAAGTTGAGATTAGTGGAAGGAAGGTTGTGGGTATTGAAGAGCTTGGAGTAATGGTTAATGAAAAACTTGGAGATGTCTTGATGGGTGGGGACAGGTCCTTGATTAGTGAATATTTCTTTGATCCGGTTGTGCTTTGTGGAGATGTTGATTTTTGAGTATAAGAATTTTAATTCATCTTCACCATGAGTGAGCCAACTAACCTTAGCACTTTGAGACATCCAACTGGTAAGAGTAGCATGGTAATAAGAAAGCTTAATGTTAATGTTGTTGAGATAATTGTTCAGAGAATTATCAAGAGGTTTTCTCTGGATTTGAGAGATGATTTGGTTTTGCAAACATCTAAGAGTGTCAATCTCATCGTAGATATCTGTAAAATTAGACCAATGTTTATGCCTGATGAGGTTTTTTAGGCTCTTAAGCTTATTGTAGAAAAAGAAAAGGGGGCTACTGGTATTAGGTTGGGAGAAAGCTTGGAGTAGATAGTCCCAGAATTCCAACTGATTCAAAGAATAGTTGTTATACATAAAATGGTGGCCTTTCATACCATCTTGATTATTAACTAGAGTAAGGGGAGAGTGGTCTGAGAAATTTGGGTCTCCAGCAATGTAGTAAGAGTTCGGATAACTAAACAACCAAGCATCATTAATAAGAACTCTGTCAAGTGAAATAGTGCCTGACAGAAGAGATATCATGTAAACCCGAGCTGAAAATCATTCTATTAAAGTCACCAAGCTTGTTGTTTTTGAGCACAGTACCTCCAGCTTCTTCATTTGGGGAACAACAATAGGTAATCTCCAATGATAGCCCAGGGAAGAGTAATAGTTTTAGAAATTTTCTGGATGTTGTCCCATAGGAACTGCCTTTCCAAATAAGAATTACTAGGATAAACCGTGGTAATAACATAGATGGGGGCAAAGGTAATAATAATGGTACCATGGATGAGTTGGTTAATGGTGATCTCAGGGATGAAATTAATAGTGTTTACATTCCATTTAATCCAGATACGCCCTAGATTATAGTGCTGGAAATTATGGCAAGAGGCTTCCATTGGGAACACTTTGGGGCTGGCAAGAAATCATTGATTGGAGAGGTTACTAAGGGATATTTTAGCTTCAAGGATGAAGAGGATGTCAAGGTTGTGTTTTTGGGTTAATTATTTGCAGCATAAGACTTTTTCAGGGTTATAAAACCTACATATATTCCAGGCTACAATATTGGGTAAGGTCATTGGCATTTATGGGTTGGGGTAGAGGCCTTTTTAGGTTGCT
>NW_021331881.1:0-240 GCF_001605985.2 Dendrobium catenatum
TAGTGTGTATAATAGTTATATATTGCATTAAACGTAGTGTAGAATGCTTGTATAAATTTATATATAATGTGTATAATTCATGTATACAGTGTGTGCAATGCTCGTATATAGCATGCACATAATAAATCATCTAGGGTTCAATCTTATATCTATATCGCCATCTGATGATTGGATTATTTGATCTATGTCCTTATTAATAACAAGTTGGGGTGTAATTACTTGAGGTAATGTCCATTGTTC
>NW_021331882.1:0-295 GCF_001605985.2 Dendrobium catenatum
CGGCGGCCTGGACCGCCGTTGATAAGTAATTTTGTACTGGCGGTTTGGACCGCCGGAAAACCGCCAGTTAGTGCCCTAAAACGACCAGGCCCGCAGCTCACATTTCATTCTTTCTCGTTCTTTCTCTCTCGTTTCCCTCACCTCCGCTCGCCTCTGCTCGTCCGACCGCGATCGCGACCGACGAAGGTTCTCCGACCGCCACCGACGAAACTTCTCCGACCGCCGACCCAGATCCGACCGGCACTCCGACGTCCGACATCGCTGACCCAGTCCGACCCCAAACCGACCGCCGACT
>NW_021331883.1:0-248 GCF_001605985.2 Dendrobium catenatum
TAAGGCTAGTTATTAATCATATAAGTAGAGATATGCATTATCTGGCATATAGTAGCAGCATGGATTTGGATTTGGAAATTGGATTTGAATTTGGGCATTGGGAAGAGTTTGATATTTAAAATGAAAAATTTCACCATCTTGCACTTAAAGAGAATGGTGGGGGAATGGATGATGGACCCGATCAAAATCCCATGGTTCCGTCGTCCCGGGTCATCGTGGTCGCTGGTCTACTTAGTCAGAGGAGGTAG
>NW_021331884.1:0-239 GCF_001605985.2 Dendrobium catenatum
GTTCTCTGCCCACACTAGAAGAGTGTGAAAGGACAAACGGTTCTTTGTCGCTCCGGGTAGTGGTGAGAAGAGTTTTTGTAAAGGCTTCTCTGCCTTGTTGTGGGTGCAAAAGGAGAGTCACTAATGGTATTAGTGCAATACTCGGAGGGTGCCTCCTGGGAGTGGATGTATGTCGTGTTTGACCGAACCACTATAAATATTATGTCTTTTATTTTTTGCTGCTTTTTATTTTCTGCTTC
>NW_021331885.1:0-934 GCF_001605985.2 Dendrobium catenatum
GCGCAAGAAATCTTGATGCGGGGTTGAGTCTGTACGAGCAGGCAAAGGAAGTCATGGCTTTGTGGATGGAAAAGTTGCCGTCGGGGCCGAGCTCAGGAGGTGGGGGACACTAAATCAATGGAGGCTTCCGCTGCAGAAGTAGAAATATTCGTAATAGATTATGTATGCATGTAGATAATATCAATGGACGCTTCCCGGTTGGGATATAGATACGATTACGATTTCTTTTTTCATTTATTTATTTGTAAATTTCTGGCTTTGATGATTTATGATAATAAATGTTGGAATCATAAAAATTATTGTCTCATTCGGCATGATTTTTTAAACAAAATAAGCATCTTGTATGAATATAAGAGGATTAATATTAGGCGTTATATTGGTTAATAAATGTAAGTAGCTTAATCTAGCATTAAACATCAAATAAATGAATGAAAAACTCCTCTGCCGAGTCGTTGTCTTCTTCTTCGATCTCCTTAATCCACATTTATGGAGTTGCCGGTGAGCTCAAAGTCACCATTTATCGTTGTAATCTATTGCGGGAGCAATTATTACGTCAGGTCACCAGACGTGTCCAGAGACTAATAATCACGTGCCACGTTACCTGGAACTCGGTATCGCTCGGTATACTTCCGGATTTTCGGTTTTTTGTCCGAACGTAATAATTATTCCTATTGAGAGTGTAACAATTGGTGCTCTCCTTTGGCTCCTCTCGGACGAGTGCCCCACCAAAAAAGTACTTTCTAGTTTAATTGAGCCAATATATTATAGTGAATATCAAGTGTGTTTAATAAGTAGATGGTGTGTTCTTCAAAGTCTTATTATTTTATGAATACTTCTTTATTAGGAGTATTAGGGCGTCAAATAAATGAATGAAAATTTTTATGAATCATTTTCTTTCGATCCGTTTCCTCAATCCTCATTTATGGGTTGTTAG
>NW_021331886.1:0-820 GCF_001605985.2 Dendrobium catenatum
CTCATATGCTTATATGAACTTGACTAATAACAATAGTTGCATCAGCATAAGTAGACTCTTAGATCCTCATATGACAATCAAACTCTTAAAGGGATATGTAAACAATATGGTGCTCCAAAATCTCCATTGATGATCAAAAACCCTAATGGATGATAAAAATTATTATCCATAAGAGCTCCATTGATGATCAAAAACCCTAATGGATGATTCAAATAAGTAAATTTGTTAACAATATATACGCTGCCATAAGAGCTCCATTAGTCATCAAAGTGCTTACCAAAATCCCATATTTAATACCCTATTAAAATAAAGCACAAATGGAAAAGCCATTTCTAATGAATTTCACTACAGGAAAAACGCCGAAATCCGGCGGTTAGCCTATATTAACCGGCGGTTTTTTTAACTACCGGCGGCTTTACGGCGGTTTTTGTGCCGCCGGAAAAAATAGCGTAGGAAACTATTACCGGCGGTTTATGTAGCCGGCGGTTTTCCGGCGGCTCCGACCGCCAGTTTCAACTGGATTTTATGCCGGCGGTTTTTCGGCTGTGACGCCGCCGGTTAATTGACCAACGGCCTACCGGCGATCTATTTACCGACAGTTCTCTGGCGGTTTAGTTAGCCGTCGTATGTTTTTAAAACCGCCGGCCTTCGTCGGTAGACCACCGGTTACTTAACCGGCGAAAGCCGACGATCTAACCGTCGGTATTTCTGGCGGTCTAATCCGCTGGATGTCCACCGTAGAACCGCCGGTGGCCGTCGGTAACCGCCGGTAATAAACCGACAGTGTGATGCCATTACCGGCGGCTGGCTATTGGCCGTC
>NW_021331887.1:0-286 GCF_001605985.2 Dendrobium catenatum
GATAGGTTTGAGTCGATGCTACGTCATTAGGCGTCCATCTAAGGGAAATCCTATGGGTGCGACATCTACACTAGGCTACGAAAACCTAGGTACTAGAGTCGATTCCAGGAAAATTGACCTCGAATAATGAGGTCAACAGTCAAGAAGGATGGTATATATGTATCTTATGGTTTATAGACTTATTACTTTAGCATTAAGTTTGCTAGTTGCTATTGCTACAATTGAGAGCATTTTCTGCAATGAAAATTTTCAAACATCGATTGCATAGTAGGATGAGTGATGATTG
>NW_021331888.1:0-343 GCF_001605985.2 Dendrobium catenatum
CTTTTTTTTTTTTTTTTTGGACAGTTAGGGAATTCGAACATGAGCTGTATGAGAGGAAAAACTTCGCTCAACCAGCGAGTTGCACGCACGATTTCCTCTGAATCTGGTTGAAAACCACATGTTTGATGCTGCTTCTGAGGTGCATGAGCGCACGGGTTGACTTGATAAGCTGAGCTCAATAAGCTCACGTAAAGTCCGAGCTAGTCTGAGCTCAATTTATTAGCTCAAGAGTCTGGGTTGTTTAAATAATATTAATAAAAAATTTATGTAAAATATAATATCATTCAAGATTTTTAGGTAAAAAGTTATTAAAAATATTTTAAAATTATTTTTTATTTTCCTA
>NW_021331889.1:0-334 GCF_001605985.2 Dendrobium catenatum
TATCCAACTCATTATGGAATATACACTTGCATTATATTGGTAGGTCTTTAACTAATTCATCAGTTTTATGTATTATTTACCTTCATTTTAAAAGACATAAGTGTATAAGATTCATAAACCTTTAATGATTTTAACAAATATAAAATTTAAAATATAATAATATGGTATATTGTTGGATAACCCGGACTCACAAGACTATAAGTTAGCCCCAAGGAGAATGAATTTCACTAGGGCTATGAGGTTTATTTCATTCTCCTTGGAGCTAGCTGGTAGCTTTCTGAGCTTGAGTTATTCAATAATATATCATATAATTATATTTTAAATTTAATAGTTG
>NW_021331890.1:0-583 GCF_001605985.2 Dendrobium catenatum
TCTGCCCCTAACCACCCCAGGGACAGGTGGCTTGATCCTAGGAACCCTCCCATTCAATCATAGCCTTTCATTTGGCTTTGGGACAATTGAATAGGGCAAAACCTCCTTTGGAGCCCTCATTCGAACATACCCACTCTCTCTCTATCCCAGACATTCTAACTCCAAAGCTCATTTCTTTTGAGCACTCCATAGGTCCCTAAAGCTCTCCTGACCAGAAAACAGCCGGTCAAAGCGGCCGCCGGCGAGCTTTCCGGCGAGCAAAGGGCCAAATCCCTCCAAGGATTGAAGCTCTCGATCGGAGGCGTTTTAGGCCAGGGTTTCTTCTACAAAAAGGAGCGTGGACAGCCTACAAATGCAACACGCCTTTAAACGGATTAATCCGTCCATTAAATGAGGTATAAATCGAAACCCTAGGTTAGAACACTTAGTTTTAATTAACTTTTTAGAAAGTGATTTTTAATATTTTTTTATGATTCCCCATGAACTATGTTCATTAACTTAACCTAGATTTAAAATTTAATTAATTTTGGTTAACTAGATCGAGCAAATGAGCCAAAAAACTTGTTCTAGGTCTCGGTTCATG
>NW_021331891.1:0-384 GCF_001605985.2 Dendrobium catenatum
ACAGGATGGCTGGTCTTTGTTTCAGATGTGGTCAGCCTGGACATAGGATTGCAGAGTGTCCACAGGCTGGATTTGATCGGCGTTCTGAGTACCGATCTGAGGGCTTTGTCAGACCTGTCAGTTCAGCAGGAAGACCGAGGACTGTTCCTCCTCGTCCTGAGGGATTTTCTGGTAGAGGTGGTGGTACTAGTTCTGGACCACGGAGACCACCTACAGTTCAGATGGAGCAGAGTAGTTCTGTTGCTTCAGCTCCTGCTCCAGTTCAGCCACGAGTTTACAGCCTGAGTCAGCAGGAGGCTCGAGATGCTCCGGATGTTGTGACAGGTACGGTTTACATTTCTGATCAGCCCTGTCGTGTTTTGTTTGACTCTGGAGCGAGTCATT
>NW_021331892.1:0-257 GCF_001605985.2 Dendrobium catenatum
TTCCAAATCCTATTATCGCCGTTCGTGGCGCACCGGAAAACTGCCTATACACACTTTTCTCTAGCGTGGTGGGATGGGAACCCGGTGCGACGCCTATGACGAGACTGGGATATTCATAAGTACCCGCTCGCGGGGAAATAACTGCTTTTCTGTCATAAGTACCGGCTCGCGGGGAAACAACTGCTTCTCTTTTGCAACAGGTGCCGAAGACCCATACACGCTTTCTCTGGCGTGGTGGGGACAAAGATTTTACACGG
>NW_021331893.1:0-294 GCF_001605985.2 Dendrobium catenatum
AAGTTTTCCGCCATTATAGAGTGAAAAATGGAGTTTTTGGCTGTAAATGCCCTTACAAGCATCCCGAAGATGAGCAACAACACTAAATGCTAACATTCATCTCACATTTTAATCCCCTTCTAAGGGTATCTCTAGCCAAACTCCAAACGACGGTAAGGCGTAGCTAGTTTGCTCCATTCAAACGGCAAAAAAATTGCTACGGTAGAGAGTGAACAGTGCGACGCCAGTATTAGCGTTGCACTGTTTTCCTATGCGGTTTAAGCATTTGCTGTTGATCATACTAAGGTTTGAACA
>NW_021331894.1:0-398 GCF_001605985.2 Dendrobium catenatum
CTTCTAATTATAGACCAATTAGTCTATGTAATTCTATTTATAAGATAGTGGCAAGGATGTTATTGAATAGGATCATCAATATTATTCGAAAGATTATTTCTGATAATCAAGTAGCTTTCATCAAAGGAAGATCCATTTCAGAAAATATATTGCTCACACAAGAAATTTTTCATAAATTTAGAATTTCTAAAGATAAGAAAGGCTTGATGGCAGTTAAAGTAGATATGGAACAAGCTTATGATAGCATGGGTTGGAACACTTTGAAGAAAGTTTTGGAGCTTTATGGTTTTCCATTATCTTTTGCTAATCTATTAACCCAATGTGTGGTGGACACAAAATATTCTATTAATGTGAATGGCATGAATTCTAAATGGATTCAAGCGGAGTGTGGCTTTAGA
>NW_021331895.1:0-225 GCF_001605985.2 Dendrobium catenatum
ATGAATCCTAACTAAGGAAAGACCCTAACTAAGAGTGGGACGGACCTAATCTAAGAAGTACCAATCCCGAAATACATATAAGAAAGGAGAATATATGATCTAAAGATGGAGAGAGAAATTGGTCCTACCATGGTCGCCAGAAAGTTGTGGACCTCTGAAAGGGCACCACTAAGGCTGTAAGATTATAGAGAAATATACGACCGCACCTACCCCGAGGGATAGAGA
>NW_021331896.1:0-204 GCF_001605985.2 Dendrobium catenatum
TAATCAAAAGGGAAGGTCCCAATTTGGCTCAATCAATCACACATGGTTCATTCAACATCCGGTCAGCTCGAAGAAGTAGAAACTAGAGAAAAAGGAAGGACAACGCACTCAGACATGCACGAGGGAAAGAAGGAGGTGGCGTCATCTATGTGACGCAAATGGGTAGGATTTATAGCTTTCCGAAGAAAGGAAAGCTTACTCACC
>NW_021331897.1:0-515 GCF_001605985.2 Dendrobium catenatum
ACAACAATATTTGCTTGGATTTACTTTGGTTTTGGTAAGAAACACTTGGAAATCCAAGAGTTTCCTATCAGGATGCTTGACTACTGGGGAGAACACCTCATCACAAACAATCCCTTTCTATTGCGTAGAGCCTTTGGCCACCAACCTAACATTATGCCACACATCAGCTCCATGAGATCCTTCCTTCTTTGCATACACCAATCTGCACCCAATGACTTCTGTTTGAAGAAGCTTCACCAACCTCCAAATAAAATTTTTTTGAAGAAACTCCATCTCTTCATTCATAGTCCTCTTCTAGAAATCACCATCAGGATTGTCCACTACTTCCTTATAATAACTAGGAACTTCAGTCTCTGTGGCTGAAAGAGCAAATGCAATGTGATCCCTTAAACAAGCTGGTTTTCAAACATTTCAGCACATGAACCTACTCCTCGCAATAAATTCCTGAGATAGAACCTCATCCTCAACATCATCTTCTACCTCATGATCTACAGCTGAATCAGGTATCAGGGTAT
>NW_021331898.1:0-2836 GCF_001605985.2 Dendrobium catenatum
GATCATATTCAAATCAAAACAAAATCAAACATCCTAATCCATCAGTAGATAATCACAATTGATTTTAAAATGATCTCCTATTTAGTCACTAACCATCATCGTTGATTATCAATGATCTGAGCATTCCAAAATATCCTTAAATTATTGATTAAATAAAATCTAAATTGAACTCATTTATCAAACCAATTACAAACTCAAATTCAAAATTCAGTGTTGAAACCAAACCAAAAATCCAATATTCCATAACCTATTTTTAGAGAAATTTTCATTGCACTGAGACCTAACTAAATGACCTTAAATACCTGATCTATCACTTGCATATTGATTAGATATGTCCCAAGGATCAACCACATCATTTTATAGGTATTTCATGATCCCTAACCTCTAAAACTTAAAGCATTTCCATAGGCTGCAAAACCTTTAAATATTTATAGCATATGCCATTGAACCCGGCATACTATGATTTTTAACTTTGAAGGCATCTCCAAACTCATTGATCATAATCATCACCATTAGCATGAAGCATTAAATCAACATTGAATTTTGGTTGACCATAAAACACAAAAATTCTAAACCTTAAAAATTGAATTATGCTTAAACCTCAAAATGGCTTAGTCAAATCACGCCATGTAACCTTCTCCTAACATATCCAGAATATGATTTGAAATCCATTGAACCAAACCCCAAGCCCTTGGTTGACCAAGTTAACTTAGGTTGACCAAATTTCCCTTTTGCCCTTTAAAATATGTTACATACATAGAGACCCAACAAAAACTTGAGACCACCTCCAACAAATCCTAAACATTATTTAGAATACATTAAACCAAGCTCCAACCAAGTCAACCTAGGTTGGCCAAATGGTCCTTTTAGCCCTTAAATATATATTTTGAACTAAATAACCCCAACAAGCCTTTGGATCACTTCCAACACGTCCAAAATAACATTTAAGATGAGTTTGACCCATCATTAACCCCTAGTCAAAATTAGTTGACCAAGTCAACCCTAACTAACCAAAATTACCCTATACAAATTCATTTTCTTATGATTTTGATAAAATCATTGAACTAAATTCATGAGGACTATTCATAAGGTCAACATGAGTCTTTTAATCAATTTTCAAGCATTGGGCCCACATGGTTTGACCAATATGATTGAACTAAGTGCTAAAAATGGGGTTTTCTTCATCAAAATATCTACCCTTACCAAAAAAAAAAAATTAAATTTATTGTAATAAGTATATATTAACCCAATACATACACCCAAGAGTTTTAACTACTTGTTTGGCCAAGTTTAAAAGTATGGGTTGAACCAATCTCTCCAAAACCTATATTTTTTATTCTAGACCAACCCAACCCAACTTGAACCAAACCAATATATTGAATATGCTCTAGAACCTTCCCTCTATAGTCCGCATATAACCCTTGCCATCTAAATAACTAAGGTGGCAAGATTTCCTAAATAACTTCTCTCCAATGTTTGGTTCAAGCTTAACTCCCTCAAGAACCAACTATATTCTTTCAAACTCTCCAGAACCTTCCCTTGGATCCCATTTGTCAGTCCCTAAAATAAATGATTGCTGGCCTTGCCTTAGGTGGAAAATTTTTGGACCTCCATTCAATTTTCTCTCTCATATAAAATCCCCCACTTCCCAAGTGTTTGAGATTTATCAATCTGATTCACTACCCAACTAGAAACCTCCAAATATCTCCCATATCCTCTCTAACCCTTCTATAGTTGCAGAAACTTCCAAACCATCAAAAGAGTGAGAAAATAAAAGAGAATGGATAAAAATTTCTTAACTTTCTTTCCATCCATAATTTTTTCTTGGAGTCATTAATGAAGTTGTAAAGGGTCTCATATGCTTTCCATAGAGTCCAAGATCATCAAAATCCATCCTTAGGTTATTGAGAAGTCTCCATTTGAAGTTTAAATTTCAAATTCAAAATTCTATAAATTCTCAATGGATTAATCCCCCAAACAATAAGGTTTGAAAGTTTAGGCTTCCTAGATTCTATATTTCGAATTTCATCAAATTTGGATGATTGGATCAAAATTTATGATCAATTGAAAATTTTAGTTGAATTTGAACTAAATCAACTTTAGAGTGAACATAGACATCTAATCGCACATTCAGTAAATTGAGCAGCCCACAATGCACTACGTCATGAGATTGAAAATATTTGATGGCTGAGGGATTCGAACCCTCACTAATTAGAACTATGGCAGGCCTACGTAGCGCAATTTGGATTGCTTGATCTCCCATAGTTGGATTGACCGTCTAAAGAGTTTAATTGATCACGCGTGGGCAACTTCATGTCCTAACATGCATCAGCACTAGGAAGTAGTGACAATTATTATGCTACCATTTCATTTGTATTAAACTGAATTAAAAAAATTCTAAAAATTACCTCTAACTTCAAAAAATAGAAAATTCATTTTTCTACAAAATTAAGTGTTCTTGGGCTTGTTGGAAAGCTTTTAACCTCTACTATTTATGAAAAAATATTTTTAAGAGTTTTTTGCTAGTGGATCTTGAGATAATTGGAGATGTGTGTTTTCTAATTTTCTTGAATTTAGTAAGATCAAATGGTCAAATTGACCTCAATTTTGGATGGTAGATATTAGAGAATATCATTGATCTACCCAAATTTTATTGGATCATGATTTGATAAGGTTTTCTATGTTTTAAATTTTCAAGCTTATGGGTCCATTTTGGATCCATAACATTGAAAATTCATAACTATTCATGCACTTAGAACTAGATTTTCATTTCTCTATGTTGTGCTTATATTTGTTCAAGGGTTAGTTAGCAACTAATTTTACCCAATTCCAGTGA
>NW_021331899.1:0-216 GCF_001605985.2 Dendrobium catenatum
AGGACCTTAAGGGAAAATCTGTTGATAAAAAAAAATTTAGAGGGATTAATGGATCTTTACTTTACTTGAATGCTAGCAGACCAGATATCATGTTTAGTGTTTGCTTGTGTGCTAGATTTTAATCTGATCCAAAAGAATCACATTTGACAGCAGTGAAAAGGATTTTAAGATACTTACCAAGAACTCAGAACTTAGGAATTTGGTATCCAAAGTTTA
>NW_021331900.1:0-1008 GCF_001605985.2 Dendrobium catenatum
ATGAAAAAATTAGGGAAACTAAAAGAAAATAATAGAGATGTTATGAAGAAGACGGTTTGTGATTTGAGCTTATAACGACTCTGAATAAATTCTTGACAATTGTAGCTGAAAAAATATATTTTTTTTTTCAAAATTTTGAGTTATAACACAACATCCATAGATCTTTGTAGGTGTTAGCGTGCATTGATATTATTGATGATGACGATCATCAGCACTTGTGCCAATTAGATGTGTGCGTTGAAATTATTGGTGAAGGGCATCAATATTTATGTAGATGACTTGCGTTGGCATTATAGACAATGTCGTGCATCAATATTATTAGTGATTACAAGCAATAGGGTTAACATGCATCAACATTTAATGTTAACAAATTGTATTGGCCTTAAAGGTGGTAGCGTGTATTAATATTATTAGTGATAAAATTAGCAGAAGATGATATAGTCAGATGACGATGGTTAGAAGACTACAGTTGAGTGACATTGGTTAGGAAACAAATCATAGGATGATGTTAGTTGGATAATGACGGTTAAGTAATCTTGGGCAACAAAAGCAGTCGAAAATAGACGAGGAATGATAATTGGACGGTAATCGTTGACGTCGAACATATAATGGAGCTATATTGTGCTTTTGATGTGACACTTTGTTAATATATGTCAAAATCATAAAACAATCCATCGAATAGCCTCCCTCAACTATAAATTGTTCTTTTGACATTTTACATTTCTTGATGCCCTCAAATCACGTGAACTTGAGCTTGCTCAAATTCTCGTCGAGATGTGAGTTTTGAGTGTAAATGCATGATCTTCATATATTATTTGGTCGTCCAATTATTATCACAAGAATTTTAACTACGTTTCAAATTTTCGATTTGGGCTTATTTGGAATCACATCGAAACTTTTTTAGTATTATTGATACATGTAAATAAATAAGATACAAATTTAATATATTTTTATATTTAAAATTTTGAATTTCAATATATTTTATATTAACTTTTTTTTTTTTAATGA
>NW_021331901.1:0-378 GCF_001605985.2 Dendrobium catenatum
GGGAGACGAACGAAGGTCATATGGAAAATGTAGTCAATAATTAAATAAACCTCGTTGAATTTGGTGTTGGACATGATGAGATAGGTAGCGACAGAGAAAACAGGGGTCATTTTGATCCGATCGCCAGCTTGTGTATTATAGAGGTTTTACGGACATGTTGAATAATTATGGCATTCCGATTTAATAATTGGACGAGGGGCTGGTGTTGATAGAAAGCGACATTCCTAAGGACTTGATTAACATCGCTCCATTCAAAGTCATTTGTAAGGAAGGAACAAACCCTAGGACCTTCAGTGGATAGCCCAATATATTGGGCGATGTCGGCTCTGGTGATTTCTATTTTTTGACGACAAACAAAGGAGTGGAAAGTTGTGTTGT
>NW_021331902.1:0-239 GCF_001605985.2 Dendrobium catenatum
CTGCAAATTCTGGGTGTAATATGGACATTGGACATTGAATATTATAATTTTGGATAATTTAATTTGATTGTTTATATTATTTGTACAGTAGAATTTTTTTAGGACTCTTGCATGCGGTATTTTGTTTTAGCCTGGATACGAATCGGAGTGCTTTTTTTCGTAAGGGTACGCTTAAAATTCTTCTACTTGTAATTTTAAATAAGAATTTTTAGGCTCACATAGTAACTCTAACGATCTAA
>NW_021331903.1:0-322 GCF_001605985.2 Dendrobium catenatum
GCGTGTATTCATTTTGAGTCGGATCAGATCAATTGTAACGTCGATAGATTCGTCTTGTCGAGACATTCAATTTGACTATAAATTTGTTGAAATTCAAGTTCTTATAATCATAAATTCATACCAACTTACAAACAATTAATTATTAAACATAAAAAAATTTCTCAATCACAAATCAAATGCATTAAAAATTTAAAAAAAATATATATATTTTTTACACATTCCTCATAGAATATTCATTCAAAATTCCCTTTCCTCCACATTCCCATACCTCTTCATAAGTACTATCTCTTTATAAAATGATCCAATTGCTTAATGGATGATG
>NW_021331904.1:0-221 GCF_001605985.2 Dendrobium catenatum
TGTAATACTCGGAGGGTGCCTCCGGGGAGTAGATGTATGTCATGGTTTGACCGAAACACTATAAATTGGTGTGTTCTTTCCTTTATTTTTTCTGCACTTTATTTTCGTATTTATTTTTATTGTGGTTAATTGCGTAGATGAAATTGATTATCTATTATTTTATTGTGAATAAAATTCTCTTCCGCATAAATTCATAAAAAGATATTTCTTTTCATTAAAGA
>NW_021331905.1:0-264 GCF_001605985.2 Dendrobium catenatum
TTCAACACCAAGGTGTTAATTAACTTAAGGGCACCGTAGCTCCATTCTTTCAAGCACCGCACCACTAGATGAGTTTTCAAGTTTTTTTGTAAATTATTACAGTAGTGTAAATTAAGTACTTTATAGAGAAATTCTCTAGTTCCCTCTTAGGGTAACATCTAAGGGAGGCTAGGCAAGTATAGATACAATTAATTATCATGTTTAGCCTATGTTTCATGAAGTCACAAAATTGTATTTTTCATTCTTCCATGCTTTTATTGAAAA
>NW_021331906.1:0-261 GCF_001605985.2 Dendrobium catenatum
TTAGCATTTTCTTCAAATTGGCTCCCATATTTTGAAACTCATTGATTTTATATTTTTCTTTAAAATAATTAATCAATTGTTTCGATTAATTTTAATTAATAAAAATCTTTATTAATCAAATATTCAAATTTTAATTGCTTCAAAATTGTTCCAAAAAAGTTCAATAAATTTTTCTTGAAATTTCGGCAGCCTCCCGGCGTCACCTCCCCACCGAGGGAGAAATCGGGACGGCATTTGCCGATATTTTCTTCCCGGTCGGAC
>NW_021331908.1:0-490 GCF_001605985.2 Dendrobium catenatum
AGACTAGAAGTTGACTGAAATACTTACAAAAAGGCCAACTAAATTGGGCATCTACTAAAAAAATTTCAAAATTTTCATCTTGCTTTGGAAGGCATGAGTTTAGGCAGCAGTCCATCAAGGGTTGACTATCTGTAAGGTCTCAAACAAGAGTCATAACTTTCAACTTCTGAATAATTATCAGACCATTCAATTCAAGAAAAGATTGTTTACATTACTCCTAAAATCCTGTCAACACAACACACAGGTACAAGCACCATTGGAGCATAGAACCCGTCAGGTGGTACAACAATGCTAGCCAAAGAATTTGCCATAAATTTTAGGCCATACCCTGTAACTGTCCTTGCCATATGAAACCAGCTACATCAGATAGAAACATCGCATGCATCCGACTCGAGTTGCCTTACCCAAATGAATTACTGTGAAATGGGTGAACAAATACTTAAAGGTAACTTGTAATGCAATGACCTTCCTATCAGTGATATAATCTACA
>NW_021331909.1:0-320 GCF_001605985.2 Dendrobium catenatum
TGTCCGAATTCGAAATCTCCAAATCTTCGGTGATTCTGAACTGGTTGTAAACCAAGTGTTGGGAGTTTACAGTTTGAGTTGGCCTGTTATCATCGGCGAGTTCTTGAGCTTATGAAGCAAATTTCAGTTGTTAAATTAAGTCAAGTTCCCCGAGATCAAAATGAAAAAGCTGATTCCCTTGCCAAATTGGCTAAAGAAATGGCTAATATGGATGACGAATGGCCTATAGTAATCATGGTACACAATCGTCGGATCCTTGAGCCAGCATTACTACAATTCCCGCAGGTAGAGGGAACACCAAATTCAAGCCAGCAGGATGC
>NW_021331910.1:0-230 GCF_001605985.2 Dendrobium catenatum
AAAGACGGGAGCTCCCTCACTTTGAAGGTGATTTCTCCCTTCCCACGCACTTCTTCTGCTAGATCCCGTAAATCCTTGCCTCTAATAGAGGGAAACAGAGAGGTTTACATCTTTGTGAGATTTAATAGCTCCCTAATCCTACCTAAATCCTTTTCAAACTCTGTTTGCATAAATTCTGTTCAAATCTCGTGTAAATCCACATCAAATCCATCATTAATTGTGTTGTAATT
>NW_021331911.1:0-1617 GCF_001605985.2 Dendrobium catenatum
TTATATAAAAATACAACAAATACATTCAAATAAAAAAAATTAAAAAAAAAAAAGCAGGAGAAACCTTAACTGGTCTTTATATGTTAAATTTCTTGTATGTGGAAGAAGCTCTTCTTGAGCCCTTTTGAAAGAGAGAGAGAGAGGGAGAGAGAACTACATGAATTCAATTCATTTATTACTTGGGCTTAAAGGCTTATACAAGACCAGATACAATCTCTATAAATAGAGATTTTAGATGGATAAGTTGTCAATGTGGATCAACATAACTACAATTGGACAAATACACAACAATCTCCATCTTGGTCCGATTTACAATCAAAGAACCACATGTGTATCTATTGTAATCTAACTGACTCCGTGCACTATCTCCACGAGCAATCTCGTCGAATCGAGTTCAATCCCACTCGCGAATGATCACCCGCTGTGCGTTCTGATCCACAGCTCCAGCTTGCGCTCCTGCTGTTTTACTCGTGATCCGCACGCACGTGCCTTGTGCATTGTTTGCTCCTGAACAATACACTCGGCTCCAACATCGACTCGCTAGTCTTCATCAGACACTCGTGCATGCTCTGACCTGTGACATTGCATGAGCCACCTATCCAATCTTGACGTTTTTTATCTTGTCACTTTATCTCCACTGCTCCGTCGACACGCCAAATCCAACCAACACTACTTTCCAATCTGCCTGAGTTCGAACCCAGAAGCTCCATATCAAAAAGATTTAAATAAATCTTTAATCAAGAAAAAGATCAAATCTTTCAACGTCTGCTAATACGACATTTGCTCGTCTGCAAGCCCCTTAGCGATTAGCAGAACACGGTCACCACTCAGGGAAGAACTAATCCCAAAGAGAATAACGGAATCCCTATTATGGATATATAGATTTTTTTTATATAAATCATATTGATGTATATTGTCTATTGATTGACATTGATTAGAATTAGAGCATATTGGTTTTTTTTCTTTCATTGAAGGCAGCAGTGAGTTTTAGTTATTTGTTGGGCTTTGTACGCTCATTATGTGATTTTACATGATTTTAAGTTAAGATAAATAACCTGTAGTTTGAGGCTTAACATTGATGATATTTTGTTTTATTTTATGTTATTTGGTTAGATGTATTCTTTTGTAGCCTATAGTGACTATTATATATTATTTTGAACTATGGTTGTATAAAATAAATATTGACTATAAAAATGTGATATTTTTTCTTATGTTATGTATTTTCCTTAGTATAATTAATCAGCTCTGGATTTCAAATTAATCTAGTTGTAATTGAATGGTTATTAGTTGTTAATTGAAAGAAAAAAAAATGGAATGAGTTAAAAAGATAATAAAGAGTAAAAGAAAAGAAATTCTTCCGCATTAGATATTGGAATGTGACACCACCATTGTTTGATTATAGTTCCTTTGCCCAACTATCGTCCTCGGACAACCGTCACCTAACTACGATCCTTTCAACCTTAGTCGCTTGTCGACTACGATCCCTTCAACCTCCGTTTCCAGACTATGATCCTTCTTACCTCCATCGCTAGCCAACTAATCCCTCCGACCACTGTTGCCTGACTACATTGCCTCCAACTACTATCACGTGACTATGATCCCTTCGATCTTTATTGC
>NW_021331912.1:0-200 GCF_001605985.2 Dendrobium catenatum
GTTTTTCTGCAGTTTTTGGAACCGACCTTGTAATAATTGTTCGTACAAGTGAAAAGTACATTGGGACATTTCTCAACTTGAGCTCTTAGCTTTTTCAACTCTCAAAGAAGTCTTTCTTGATAGACTTCGTGATGTTAAAGGCATTATTGTGGAAGATGAAAATCGATCAGCTTGTACGAAAACATTTCGTACACATATAC
>NW_021331913.1:0-274 GCF_001605985.2 Dendrobium catenatum
TTAACAAATAATTGAAGTGCTACTAAAACAAAATTTTTAATTTGAACATATACCAAACCAATTCTTATACATTTTTGTGTTTGATTTTCTTTTTTGTTGACAAATTCTTCTATTTCAGTCATTTATTTCTCAGAAGATTTATCTGAAATTTCAATTTAACAATTTAAGTTTTCATAATAAACCCAATGGATAATTACAATTTATAATATGGCAATCAAATATACATAAAACAGAAGTATATAATTATATATAAATATATATATATATATTAGAT
>NW_021331914.1:0-228 GCF_001605985.2 Dendrobium catenatum
ATGAAATAAGAATTTGACCCAAATGAATCTTAAAAAATCATCAACTATTATAAATCCAAAAACTTTACCTCCTAGACTTATAGTACTAACCGGTCCAAAAAGATCCGTGTGAAGGACTTCCAACGATTTACTAGTTCTAAGATCCTTAATTAAATGAAAGGAGGACTTCACCTATTTTTCTAATTGACATATATCACACATGTGATCCTTAATGAAGTCTAGTTTCGG
>NW_021331915.1:0-416 GCF_001605985.2 Dendrobium catenatum
TATTAAAGTTTTGAATCTTAGATATGTAAATAGGATGCTATAAAGTGGTATGTATGTAAATTTTCCAAAAATGTATCATTTTTAGTATTTTCTAATAAAATCTTTTTAGATATATCTATATTTTTTTTTAACATAAGTCAAATATAATACCTTCAATTTTTTCTAACTGGGTTAGGCCGCCGTTTTATGTGACCAAACCATCTAAGACGACTCTCTATAACCTTATCTTTCACTACTTCAATCTTTTCACATATATGCTCATTTCGTACTCATCCATTTGGAAAAAAAAAACTGAAAATGTTTATTATTGACGCTAATGTTCATCATTAGTCCGTTACTAGTTTTGGTTCTTTTGGTTGTATTGAAAATGGCACGCCGAGGCAAGCAAAGGTTGGGTCCCAACAGCTATAGGCCTC
>NW_021331916.1:0-642 GCF_001605985.2 Dendrobium catenatum
TTACTGAACATCTCTTAAATTTTTGTAGTAGATCTATCTTTTTTACGAGCATTGTTCTGTATTATTTTTTATTGTCATGATTTTAACGTCAAGACAGAATTCTACAAACAAACATATGGATCAACGACAAAAAAACTCAAATGCTATGCTCTCCTATTAATGTCAATCTTAGGCTTAGGCTTCATTTTTGACAGTTTTTTACTGCTTTTTAAAGCGGTTATTTTGTTTAAAAATTATTTTGGAAAGCATTAATTAGAAAGCTGTCTCAAATGAAGCCTTAGTTTGAGATAATTGTCATAATACTTTCTTAAAAACTTTTTAGTATAAAAGTTTGTGTACTAATTTTTTTTAGAAAGAAATATAAAAGCTATCCCAAACGAAGCCTTTAACCATCTAATTTCTCCCAAAAGAGGGAGAAAATCAAAGAAAATAAATTCATAACATTGCTAATTTGCTATTGCGAGAGGACTGAAAGACTTATAATTTCAGGGTTTATAATTTTTTAATTAAAAGTTTAGAAACAATGAGAAGAAGAATTAAATACATATAAGATTTCCAACATTGTAAACTAGTTGTCGCTATCATCTTATTTATTCAATGAAGCTTAATAGTCAGCTAGCCAATAATTTATATTAAAATGGA
>NW_021331917.1:0-328 GCF_001605985.2 Dendrobium catenatum
CTCTGCCCCTTTACTGCCGTGACTTCCCCCTTTTTCTCCCGTGGAATGACTTTGGCTGGTCCCGATTTTTCGCTCCTGGTATCCTGTGCTTGGCTGATTGGAACCGTGGCCTCCTCCTTGAGAAATGCTGTGACTCTTGGGATTTCAGCAAGGTGACTTTTGGCCTTTCATTTATATTATTTTTATATGAGAATTTGAAGGGTTTTTGGGCTGTTAAGTTTCCCTTTATTGCTTATATATATGGGATGCCTTGAGATGAAATGGGTTGGTGAATATTGAGAGCAATGTTGCTATAACCCGCGGGTTCTTCTTGGAAAAGCTTGCGAGC
>NW_021331918.1:0-327 GCF_001605985.2 Dendrobium catenatum
AAATACTTACTCCCCCTTTCATATCACTTATAAGGAGTGATATGAAAATAATTCTCCTAACACATGCAGAAGTGAATCAAGGTTTAAAATATTTTTCATTAAAAGCAAAAATATATTAATCAAGATATGAATTTTTTTTTTCTTTTTCAAACCCCAATTTAACTTAATTTTAGTTGATGGTAAACAATGAGATTCGTGTAGAAAGCTCAAATTACAGAAATAAGAAGTGCAAAAAAGTAAAGATAAGAAAGAATGCACTAGATTTTATAGTGGTTCGGTTAACCTTGACCTATGTCCACTCACCGTGGTCCTCCCCTAAGTATATTG
>NW_021331919.1:0-2324 GCF_001605985.2 Dendrobium catenatum
AGTAATGGTTGTCGAAGCAACATTCTATATTGAGAATTCAATGATTTGAACTTCGCATTTTAGAGTATATAAATAAAAGATTTATAGTATGAGAAGAATTTGTATTTACTATTTAAAGGAATCACCAAGAAGCTAGACTCTATGACTATAGAGAAGTGGGAGGCTTTTAACAGGGCTGCTCTAGGTTTGATATGACTTTCACTTTCCTTATCTGTTGCATTCTACATTATAAATGAGATGACTATAACCGATCTCATGACTACACTTACTAAGGTGTATAAGAAGCCATCAGCCTCAAACAAAGTATTCTTAATGAAGATGTTATTTAATATAAAGATGTGGACAACACTTTAATGAAAGAACACCTCAATAATCTAAACACTATGATGAGTTAGTTATTTTCAGTTGGTATCAAGTTTGATGATGAGGTGAGAGTGTTGTTGTTATTATCTTTATTACTAGAAAGTTGGGATGGGCTTATTATTATTGTCAGTAACTCTTCAAAAAGTTCAAAGCTGAACTTTGAGGACATTATGAGGTTAGTTCTTGATGAAGTGGTTCGTAGAAGGGAAAACAATGAATCTATATATTTTGCTATGAATGTTGAAGTAAGAGGAATGGCTTTAGAGAGAAATCCATGTAGAGAAAGATCTAAATCCAAGAATTGAAAGTCTACTTCAAGTAGAGGAAATATTGTGTACTAGATCTCTGAAAAGAAGGGTCACTTGAACAAGGATATTATCTAAAGAAGACTAGTGGTAGAGATCAAGCTAACAATCACTCTATAAATATGTTTGCATAAGAGTTTTAGTCATATTCTCTAATTTTATCTCTGATAATTTTTAATCTTTGGTTATAGATTTAGGTGCTTTATTTCATACAAATCATAATAAGGAGGCATTCAAAAACTATACTCAAGTTGATTTGGGCAAATTGTATTTAGGGGATAACAAGTTCTACAATATAAATAAATAATGAGATTTTAATATCAGATTGTCAGATGGGTCACTAGAAGACTAAAAAATGTTAGGCATGTTCCTTATCTAAAGAGGAGTTTGATTTTTATGAGTTAGCTTGCAAAATCGAGCCATGTGAAATCATTCACTTGTGATTCATGGAAGATGACAAAATCTGTTATGGTTATAGCTCGTGGTAGCATTAAAGACTCCTTATATATTATCAACAAAAAATTATATTATATTGGAGTAGCTAATTTAAATGTTGATGGACGTCTTTGTGAAAGTTCGTTAGAGATGTTAGGCTCTTATGAACTAGCCCAAGGCTAATTAAGAGAGAGGTGAATTGGTATTTTAAAAAATTTTCTTACAATCAAAGCATAAAACTTTAAACCATAATTCACCATAAAGAAAACAACATGCATAAATTAAATGCGGAAATAATAAAGGAAAGAACACACTAGATTTATAGTGGTTCGGTCAAACCTTGACCTACGTCCACTCCTCGGAGGCACCCTCCGAGTATTTCACTAAACTAAGTGTCTCTCCTTTAGCCCCCACAGCTAGGCAGAGAAGCTCTTACAAAATCACTTTCATCTTCCCCGGTGCGGCAGAGTCGCCGGGTCCTTTGACACCAAAGAGTCACATACGTCATTATAAAGTAAGACATTTCTGCCAGGCTACACAACTATTATATATACAACCCCAACCTAAATCAATAAATAGAGGGTCAAGGGATGAGCTCCCTTTATGCAATATTATATAATCAGAGTTATTTTATAAAAATACTTGAGCTTCTCACTCTATATTCTTCTTTTTTTCTCTTTTTCACCCATTATTATTTGTATAATCCATGTGATTCATGGATAATATTGAATTCAACATACATTATTAATTTTATCAAAATAACTTATTGATTATCTTAAAAAATCAAAATAATTTATAAATTATCACTAAATTTCAAAATATGGGCAATGCCTTGTACTTTGAGTAAATATACATATAAAATGAAACAAAAAAAAAAAAAGATAATTGATTAAGATTTTTCCTTTCAAAAAATATGGTGAATACTATATGGGTTTATTTAATTGCATTATTATTCATATTCAAACATACAATAATTATATGCACAAAAAATTAGGAATGAAAGAATTTTAAGGGGGAAAAAAGAAGAATTTCACATAGTTAATTAGTTTCCACTACAATGAAAATAATTACTAGATATAAACGTCATCATTCTACATATGATTAGAGAAGGCACCAATTTAGCTAAAAAATATTTGTTTGTTGAATTGATGTGAAAATGCAAACAATTACGGGATAGGATGGTATTTAATTTACATAAAGATGATTATCTTAAATGTTATG
>NW_021331920.1:0-263 GCF_001605985.2 Dendrobium catenatum
TCTTTGATAAATTGTGTGGAGAATTTTAGTTGGAATTTAGGCGTGAGCCATGGTTCTTATGATAGCATGTTTTACAAAGCTTTACAAACTTTGCATATAAGATGTTTGTGGAAATGTTTTCAAGAGAAAGCCATAGATATTGGTTAATTTGGTATGATCGTTCTTGAGAATCCTCTTTGATGCATTGTTAAAAAAAAAGAGAGGAAAGGGAAAATCTTAAAATGCATATGGCCACTTGATTGTGGATGGTCATGGGTTTTTTT
>NW_021331921.1:0-642 GCF_001605985.2 Dendrobium catenatum
ACTCATTTTATATTAGGGTTTTTTAGTCAATTAAGTTAAACTCACACACATCACATAAGCAAGCTTCGAACTGAAAACCTCTTGATTGGCAGCCCAAGCTCCCAACCACAAATCAAAGTGACAATGATTATTCAACTCAGCTCATTGGAATTGTACAATTTATTTTCAATCAATATGCTATAAATTAGAGCAATAAAATAGATTTTTTAAAATTTATTGTATGATTTGAAAGTATGATTGACTGATTTTGTAAATACTACCTGTTGCGTCTTGGAGTATTCGCAGCGGTAGAAAAATAAATACTTTAACGTTTAGCGTTGTACGAAAATTCAGCACACAAGCAGTTAAGAGAGTGGGTGCAGCGTTTATAAGAGAAACTAGAGTTTTTATGTGGAAATCTCTGAAAAGGGGGAAAACCACGGGGCCTTGCCCAGTTTGAATTAATCCACTAGTATTTGCAATCGATTACAAATGAGGCCCTTCCTTGGGAGAAGGCATTGGCTTGATGTCACAAATATACATCATATAGAGCGCATTACATTGTGGGAGTTATAATAATCAACATAGATATGTTTGTTTAGTCGGCAAGACCATCGTCGATATGATAGATGTCAAAAATACTGTAGTAGGCGACGGATGTCA
>NW_021331922.1:0-819 GCF_001605985.2 Dendrobium catenatum
CTAAAGACTTAAAGTTAGAAATTGTAGTTAACATATATTAAAAAATGAAGAGAAAATGTTCTCCGTTGTATGTTTTCTTTTACCTATAAATTTATCATTATAATAATAATGGCTATTTTTTTTAAATCACCAATGCTGATCCCATGCCTAGCTAAAAATGGTTGAGGGTTTTTTAAAATCAATGATTTGTACCCACAACAATAACAACAACAACATAAAGCCTTTGTCCCACTATGTGGGGTCAGCTACATGAATTTTTTTTCCATTGTGCCCTGTTAAAAGTCAAATTCTCATTTAAATCTAATAAAGAAAGATCAATTTTAATATTTTATAACCAAGTCTTTTTAGGTCTTCCTCTACCTTTCTTAACATAAGTCAAATCTATTACCTCAACTTTCCTAACCAGGTCATCAGAAGGCCTTCACTTAATATGACCAAACCATCTAATGATTTGTACCCCCACCACACAGAATACTTGCTCTGCCCCTAGATGTAGCATTGGAGATTAAAGAGTGCCATAAATGAGAGTGGATTTATAAGAGGGCATCAAGATATACATTATAATCATTACATTATTTAAATTAATGCTTCAACAAATTAAGTATAAATAATGTTAGTAATTCCTAAAATTTTAGACGAACCATAATAAAAATTGAAACTTAAGTGCAAGTAAATCTCTAACAATAAGTACTTTATGATTCATCTGAACTCTCTATAAAAGTGACTTCAAAGGTATAAGTAAGAATTTTGAAATCACGTAAATTTTGAAACCCTAGAGAATCTTACTATATTAATACATTATTTAATAATTGTTTACTA
>NW_021331923.1:0-217 GCF_001605985.2 Dendrobium catenatum
AATGAATTAGTTATAATTATAAATTTTGATTATCATTACAAACTAATCATTATAAATAATAATCTAAATTAATTATCAATTCTTAATTATATTATATTCTTAATTAATTTAAAATTGTGAAACTAAATTAATTTGTTCTAACTTCTTACTTCTTATCTTAATGGCAATTCTTCTTATAGCCGGGTTTGCTTTTCCTCTTCTCCAGTTGTTCGTTGCT
>NW_021331924.1:0-311 GCF_001605985.2 Dendrobium catenatum
TTTTAGATCTTAAGATTTTGTCTGTGCATGAGGATGAAAATATTATGTTGGAAAAAGTGGCTAGTGATATTAAGAATATTGCAATAGATGTCCTTGGAGTATCAAAGGGAAAAGCTCCTAATAATAAAAGTAGTTGGTGGTGGAATCCAAATGTGGAAGAAAATATTAGAAATAAGAAGCTTTGTTATAAAAATTGGTTTAATTTTAAAAATATTGATAATTGGGAAATATATAAAGTGGCTCGTAAGGATGCTAAGAAAGCAATATGCTATGAAAAGACATTAGCTTTTAGTGATTTATATAATAGATTA
>NW_021331925.1:0-309 GCF_001605985.2 Dendrobium catenatum
CACCTGAATGGTCCTCTCAGACTGTCCATCGGTCTGATGATGAAAGGCTGTACTGAAATGCAGTTTCGTACTCAAGCCTTACTGAATGACTTTCCAAAATCTGGAAGTAAATCATCCGTCTCGATCAGAAACAATCACTCGAGGCACACCGTGTAATCTGACTATCTCCTTCACATATATCTGTGCCAAACAATCCACCGGATCAGTCTGTCTGATCGGAAGAAAATGGGCGGACTTCGTCAATCGATCCACAACCACCCAAACAGCGTCGTTCCCTTGTCTAGATCGAGGAAATCCCATAGCAAAATC
>NW_021331926.1:0-218 GCF_001605985.2 Dendrobium catenatum
CACATTCAAGTGCATTTGAGTCCAAATTAAATCTTTTATTGTGTTCAATCAAATCTAGGTGCAGTCTTATGTTCACTTGAAATTTTGGCAACCTTCTGGCCAATGTTTAAGATTGCGTATTCAGGTATTGATGCGTTTTTCATTCGTGAGGTGAGGCGTAAGCCTGAAGGCGTTTTGAGGTCTAAGCCTCAAAATCAAAAGATAGCGTAAACATAAAA
>NW_021331927.1:0-205 GCF_001605985.2 Dendrobium catenatum
GTCCTGCGGACAGGAAGGTTCCGTTAGCTGTTTTTCTGTTGGATGGAGAGGCTGAGCACTGGTGGGAAGGCCAGCAGGCAGCCAGATTTCAGGGCAGGCTGAACTCTTTGATTACCTGGGAAGAGTTCACTGAGGTGTTCCGAGATTGGTTTGTTCCCCCTTCTGCACGACAGCAGATGCAGGAGACTTTTCTGAGGCTGGTTCA
>NW_021331928.1:0-281 GCF_001605985.2 Dendrobium catenatum
TATTACTTTAATTTGTTTAAATATTTAGATATATATTTTAATATTAATATCATATATTTGATTTTCATCTTTTTTTCTCAAGAAATCTAAGTTGCTTTAGCTGAGATATTCTATATATAACTAACTAATTCAGTCTTTATCATGAAGCATTAATTTCAATAAAGAAAAATATTCCTTCTACTACCATCTAACTTTAGTTATTCTGGCTGCAAAAATCTGCTTTTCACAACAAAAATTTCTAAAAACATAAAAAAAATAGTCACAAAACAAAACTATAGCTA
>NW_021331929.1:0-417 GCF_001605985.2 Dendrobium catenatum
TACGAATTTTGTAGCAAATTGATAGTTGGTTTTGACTCATTGCGTATTATTTAATTTTTCCAATACATATCGTACTGTACGATCTCCTGATCGTCATGGACGATTTGTACTACTTCTTCTATACGCATATAAATGGCTATACGGATAGATTTAGTTTTTATAACTGATCGTACGTACAAAACCAAAACTTTGTATGTACGAACTTTGTGCCATTCAATGTTTAGAATGAATCTTTTTGTGAGACATTTCGAATGTGATATGAAGATTTTTATAGTTTGTGTACTTGTGTTTTGTTTAGTGTTTTTCTATACTTTTAATTTCTTTAGATTTTTTGAATGTTTAAGTATTTTTGGTCTGTCTTTGAAATATTTGTTAGCCTATATGAAAATCCCTTAAATTTTTGATCTTACAAGTGCT
>NW_021331930.1:0-460 GCF_001605985.2 Dendrobium catenatum
AATGAGGGTATTATTTTGTCCAAATAACCTAGATTAAATATTTTGTTGCATGACTATGAACTATTTATTTTGAAATCTAATGAGATAGTTTTAAAAATGTGCACTATATTCACTCATATTGTGATATCCTTGCATACTCTAGGTAGAGAACTATCAATTTCTAAAAAGGTTAAAAAATCCTATGTTGTCTACCTAGTATTTATGATGCAAAGGTTACTATAATATCCTAATCTAAAGATTTGAATGTGTGTTCTAATGGTAACTTGCTTGGCTCACTCATTGCCTATGAGCAAGGCTTCAGTATAAGATTACTTGATGTAGGTGAAAAAAAATAGAGAAAGCAATGGCTTTAAATGACAATGAATCAAATAGTGATGGATTTGTAACTAAGGTGGATGATGACATTTAATGAATCATTAGTTTAAAATCTTTCTAAAATGAATGCAGAAGCATCATCATC
>NW_021331931.1:0-260 GCF_001605985.2 Dendrobium catenatum
CTACAGTTTTCGAAATCGACCTATGGTATAACCGTTCGTTCCAGACGAACCTGGTTTGTACGGGATGATTAATGTGTACGTACTCAGTTCGTACCAATATACATTAGGTTCATTTTCAACTAAATTAAGTAACATCGTCCGGGACGATCCACGATCGTACGAACTTTTATTTGGTCTGGTGAACGTACGCAACTCTACGTTCGGTCGCCAGTAGAATCGCTCCACGCATTTTCATTATTTTCCGCGCACTTGACAACCCG
>NW_021331932.1:0-432 GCF_001605985.2 Dendrobium catenatum
ATACTGATTCACCTCTCTATCTCCTTATTAGCCTTGAGCTAGTTATGTAGGGCTTAACATCCCTGACGAACTTTCAAGTGATATCAGAGCACTTTCTAGTGTCATTTGAGCACTTTCAAGTGGTATCAGAGCCATTTTCAAAAAATAAATTTTTAAAAGCTTTTGAATTTTAATCCATGGTTAATTTTACAAATCATAATATTACGGAAGGTTATTCAATCACGAGACCACCTTTATTTGAAAATATGTTATTTGATTTTTGAAAAACTCGCATGTCTATTTTCTTGTAATCGATAGATTTTCGTATGTACCATATGATTTTAAATGGTTATTCTTCACCGTCACGTGTTTTAGATGAAATTAAAATTGATATTCCTTTTAATCAATGGAGTAAAGAAGAACAAGTAAATGCTCAATTGAATGCAAAATCTT
>NW_021331933.1:0-449 GCF_001605985.2 Dendrobium catenatum
AATCAGAGATTAATGAACAGCTGAATTCTTCTTATCTTAAGATTTAAAAACCTGCTTCCCTTTACCAAGTACTAAAACTAGTTCTTCTGCCATACTCAGTCGACCATTATTGATGATAAATGGTCTCTTTCAAGCAAGCCCTCCTGACTCGAAAAACTCATCCTTTTGGATCCACAATGATATAAATCATTAGGACACCTTGCCAAGCTAGGAATGGAGGTTTTTCGGTCATCGTTGGCTGATGACCGACGAACTTCCACCACCATTCAAATTAGAACATTAAAAAGGGGATCGGAAGATTCAAACAAGGCGACGCTCTCTCTCTCTCTCTAGAATACTGGAGTCTCTCTCTCTAGCGTCTCTACTTCTAGTTGAGGTTGACTAAACAAAGGCATTTAATGGAAAAGTTCTTAGGATATAGGTTGTTGAAAGAAAAGTTCC
The DNA here is from genome assembly GCF_001605985.2 of Dendrobium catenatum. Classification (NCBI taxonomy): domain Eukaryota; kingdom Viridiplantae; phylum Streptophyta; class Magnoliopsida; order Asparagales; family Orchidaceae; genus Dendrobium; species Dendrobium catenatum. Next base: position 442 of record NW_021331933.1, read on the forward strand.
AAATTTTG
>NW_021331934.1:0-430 GCF_001605985.2 Dendrobium catenatum
ATTTTGACGAGAACATAACTCATTTAAATATTTTTTTTAAATTAAATTCTCTTGTTTGTAGATTCTTTTTATTTTTATTAATTAATCTAAACTTTATAATTAGCAATTTATAATTTTTTTATTTTTTTAATCAAATGAGTAATTGGGTCAAGTGGAGACATCTTGGTTGTTAGCAAGTCAGGTTCGACTCCACCTTTTTGACCGTTTATTAAAAGCGTCGAGATTCATATTCATATCGGATGACTTATTACGTGCGGAGGTCGAATACAGAGAACAATCTGTTCACCATTGTGCTAAAATGAAAACTTTAGTTTTTTTACTAAAATTTAATATTATTAATGAAACCTACATATAAATAAGGATTTGAAAAAGAGATAAAGTACAGCTGAGTTGGATTATGCCCTTTGATGATGTCTTATGTAACGTTTAT
>NW_021331935.1:0-511 GCF_001605985.2 Dendrobium catenatum
AGATTTAAATTAATCCCTACCTTTGATCAACTCCAACTTCAAATCAATTCCTACTCTTGATTAATTCAAATCTCAAACTTCATTCAATTCAAATCCAAATTAATTCAAGTTTCAAACATACCCAAGCTTTCATCCAATCAATTTGACAATCCAAACTTCAACTTAGACTTTGATCCCACCTTTAATCTAGATTTGACCCTATCCATTCATTAACAATCACCACATGATTTTAAATGACTAGGATAATTCAATATTAATCATTCAAACTTAAAATCCATTCCAAATTCAGAAATCCAGACTCAAATCCAAAGTCTTAAGGCCCTGTCCTAAAGACCTTTTTCAAAGATTTTTCCGAACAATTCAAAACCCAGTTAAATGGCCTATGATTCTGGGTCTATCACTTAAAAAGTGATAAGACATGTCTTTAGAGGTTACCCTCCAATTTTGAGCCCATTCTGAGGTCTCTAACCCCAAAATCTGAATTAAATTCCAAAGGCTGTAAAACCTTCAA
>NW_021331936.1:0-373 GCF_001605985.2 Dendrobium catenatum
TTAAAGAAAATGATCAAAATGGTCCACCTATTATTTATGGGGGGCTATTTTAATCTCAGACTATATGAAACATCTTATTTTACCTATACACTCCTTAAGTAGGTGTCATAATAGTCCCACAATAACATTCTATTTATGGGGGGCTATTTTAATCCAGACTATATAATAAGTCTGATTTAATCCTTAAAAATAGGAGCCAAAATAAATTTGAAGTCAAAAGTGTTGGAAATTGAAGATAAAGTTAATTGATACAGTTAAAAATGAAGGTATTTTAAGAATATACATTCTGTTCTTAAAATTCTTACAAAATCTAATTTCCTCTTTACCTTGTTTCTCTGAGTATAGTAACTGACTTCACATACAATAGGAGCAA
>NW_021331937.1:0-783 GCF_001605985.2 Dendrobium catenatum
AATCACAAGACAGTGATGACACAGAGGATGATTAGTGTTATCATTTATTTGATGAACATTTTGGTGTATTATGAACATCTTATTATGGATTTCATATGTTATATTTATTATAGAACATATGCATTTCTGTTTATTTAAGCATTTATGTCTGCTTATTAGGGTTTTTAATTTGTTGATTGTGTTTTGCCATTTAATGTTATATATATTGATTTTGGACTTCATTTATGTGGGTTGATTATAATGGTGTGCTGCCCTTATGTGTTATATATGTTTTTAACTCTATGCAGGTATTTTTGAAATTGGAATAAATAGAGCGGGCTGTATATTTTTTTTAAAATGCTACAGGTTTCTAGCGACTAACCGACGGTTTGATCGCCAAAAACATTGATACCGGACGTTTATTTTAATTGCCAAAATTTTAATATAGCCATTGATAAATGTCAATGGTTTACCAGCGGTCAACCATCGGCTAAACAGGTAGTTAAACCGGTGTTTAAGATGGCTGGTAAGCCACCAGTAATTAACTGGCGGTCACCGGCACTATTATCGCCAGAAATTATTGGTTGTATATGCCGCCAGAAAGCCGTCGATAAAATTAACCGCCGAAAATTGACCACCATAATTCATTTCCTATGTTCTTTATTATGGTGGTTTATAAAATGCCAAAAATGTACCGTCTGTAGATTTCAAAACAGCCAAAAAATTAATGTTAACCACCGAAAAAAAAAAAATCATTGGTAATTGGAAATTTTCCTGTAGTGGTTGGAAGAAAGTGGGTGTAAA
>NW_021331938.1:0-214 GCF_001605985.2 Dendrobium catenatum
CTCGGTGTGTTATCGAGCTCGAGTTTGAGTTAGGTCTGGTTCGGCTCGAGCGCGCGTCGAGCCGGCTCGATTAAAAGGCGGACTGCGAAACTGCGAATTCCATATGTCCATCTACGCCGAGTCGCCGACTGAGCGGGAATTTTAGACCGGGCGAAAAAAAAACCGGAGGTCCGGAGCTAGTAAAATTAAATAAACTTAATAACCTGTTAAAGAG
>NW_021331939.1:0-208 GCF_001605985.2 Dendrobium catenatum
GCCTTGCTGTGTCGGGTCAGGTCAACCCGACAACCCGACAAGTCGGGTTCGGGTTCCAAAAATCGACCCATTTGTATACCCGGGTCGGGTTATGGTTGACCCGTTTGAACCCGGGTCAGTTCGGGTTCGACCCAAACTCGACCCGTGACCCGAAATTGACACCCCTACATATAACAACAATTAATAATGTATTTCAATATTTAATAGG
>NW_021331940.1:0-434 GCF_001605985.2 Dendrobium catenatum
GGAATTTTTCTTCAACAAGTCCGCCAAAGCACAAAGAAAAGGACCGAAGAAAATTATCCCAATGTTCACAAAAAGCCCAAGGCTGGACTAAGTGGATTCCGTCATCAACAAGTTCGTTATGCACAGAGCTCTGGACCGATGACTTTTCGCCACTGACCAAATATAAATCTAAGGGTTTAGGTCACCGGCATTTACTCATTCAACAAGCCCGCCAAAGCAAGAAGCATAGGGCCGAAGGTACAAAAATCTCCTGAAAAATCATTATTGATAAATCAGGTGATCCTCCATCAATGTCCTCAGCACAAAGCACAGAACAGAAGAACCAAAATCTCGTGACTTAATCTAAAACTGCGAAAGGAAGCATCCCGAATAATATCTACAAGTGTCCCTAAAGACTTGGGGCATTTTAAATATTTATTTGGGTCGACATCGCG
>NW_021331941.1:0-485 GCF_001605985.2 Dendrobium catenatum
GCTTTTGATTTAACTTAAATCATATACAATGATACTTTTTAATTTAATTTGAAGATTGGAAAAAGAGGAAACAATTTACTTATGATTTGAATGGAGTGATAATGAATAACAACTTTGAAAACATCTCCCTCTCACATTTCTAGTTCTTGATTTGGATGAAAAAGAGCTGAATAGTATAAGCTTTCCTTCCCTTGGTTGCTTTAAAACTTGAATATAATAGCCCAAATAACCCTCTCTCTTTCTTACTTTCGATTTAGGTGAAAGATAGTAGAATAGTAACAACTCTCTTGCATGTGGGAGAGAGCTAGTAGCTAGCCAAAATCTTCTCTAGAGGGAGAGAGAAGCCCTTCACATTTTTCTTTTTCTTTTTCTCTGTATTCAAAAATTGTTGTAGTGTATGGGAGAGGGTTATGTCCATATGACAACAAAATTGTCCCTCTTAGCTTTGCTTTGGCCGAAATCTTCTAGAGAGAGTGTTGGCTAAA
>NW_021331942.1:0-262 GCF_001605985.2 Dendrobium catenatum
TTGACCACTTTGCTACTCTAATACTTAAATTTACGTTTTTTTTCTTGGTCTGTTCAATAATTTCAGGCTTTAGAAAAGTGCCAGCTTAAGTCTACTATAAGTAAACTTCCGGCCCTTCTTGATTCAACAGGTTGGTTCAACTGTCGGACTTCAATATAAGTTAATTTAAATCACATTTAAAATTGATAAAACTCACAGTATCTTGGTTTTTAAAGTGAGCGATGATGGTGAAAATTGGAGCATTGGGCAGCGCCAGCTCTTC
>NW_021331943.1:0-1532 GCF_001605985.2 Dendrobium catenatum
GAAATTTGCACAAATCAAAATCATATTATAAAAGAGTTCATTTACCTATAAATACTAATATAAATCATCTTGGTCAGCATATCATCATACATCAAATTTAACGTCACATTTAATATGAGAAATTTAATGATAATGATGCTGATTATGTATATGTGATGAAAGAAGCTAAAATCAATTCATTTATTTTTTAAAGGATTGATTATTCTCTCATACAAATGAAATCCGCATCTATCTACCTCAATCAAATAACTTCAAACTAGCTGTTCATCAAACTTTCATGTGTTATAAGTATTCGACTTTTAGTAAGTATGACTTTAGTCTTTGAATACAACTTGTTATACATTTAACTTAAATTAATACAAATTGAGAACGCAATTTTTAATCTTTAACAATCATCAAATATTTTTTTACTAGAGCTTCATTTGAGATAACTTTCTTACTGCTTCTTAAAAAAAATAGCACATAAATTTTCTAAACTAAAAATTTTAGTAATAAATAGTGTTTTAGAAAGCAATAAAAAGTTGTTCAAACGAAACCTAAATCATTTAAGCTTCGTTTGGGATGGCTTTCTTACTACTTCTTAAGCAGCTTTCTAGTTCAAAATTTTTTATTTTTGTACTAAAAAGTTGACTTAATAAGCCGTAAAAAAGTCATCCTAAACAAACCCTTAAGAATGCTAATGTAGTTGTGTTTAGAAAGCATAGCTTAATCATTTAACCTCAAATTAATCCACATTAATATCACACACTAATATCCATAAAGTTCTTCAGGGTAGGTTTCCATACAAATCAAATAAAGTTATTTTATATTTCTCATCAGATCATCAAAGGACAAAGGAGTCGCCACCATTAAAGATGGAGGTGGCGATAGAGGGCCCCACAAACGCATTGAATAAATGTAATTTGAAAAAGCTTCTCTGTACCACTTGGAGAGAGAAAAGGAAAGTACAAAAAGACCCACCACCACTTGGAGAGATAGATAATGAAAGTACAATGCTTCTTGTTGCTTTCAGGCGCAAAATGATAAGATCTCTGTATCGATCAAAAATTTAAGCCTAATTAGTAATTGCAATTAGCCACATAATCATACCTAAAACGTGAAGCGCCGGCGACAAAAGGGCCGGCCGCTGACGGACGAACCGAAGCACGCGGCCCAGACAGAAGCCCGTCGCTGTCCGAAGTCTACTAATCCGGCAGCTGAAATTGACAGGCCCAATTACGCCACTGTGGCCCACATGAATAGGGAAGAAGAAGAGAAAAAAAAAATATATAGTTTATAATAATTTATTTATTTGATTTCTTGATAAGGGTCGCCAAACTAATGACATCATGGCTTAGAAAATTAAGCTCCAATCAAAACCCGATTCACACCGGATGCGATCGGGAGTAGGCAATTGATGAGTGGGCTATTACATTAAATTATTATTTTTAGGAGAATTATCAAATAAGCTAAGTAAAAAATATTATATTTGTGTGATTGCATTTGGTAAGATTAAATCATTAAGAATTTGATAAAATATTACAAATGAAAAT
>NW_021331944.1:0-319 GCF_001605985.2 Dendrobium catenatum
GTTTACATTAAGCTCAAGTTAAGTCCTTGATAATTGTCCAAGTCTTTTATGTTCACTTGCAAGTTATAGTCAAGTCAAAATCGGATTCAAGTTCTAGTTCTTTGTTCATGTGCATGTCTACAAGTCCTCTGTTGTTTTCTGATTTGAGTTCAAGTCCGAGTCCAAAATGAGTTCAATCAAGTTCTCTTATATTTTTCAAATTCACTTGAGTTTTAAGCTCATTTTGTTTAAATAAGTCCAAGTCCAAGCTCTTTTTTTTTTCAAGTCCTTGGATTTTCAATTCAAATTTCAGCAGCCTCCCGGCGTCTCCCCCGTTAAG
>NW_021331945.1:0-259 GCF_001605985.2 Dendrobium catenatum
ATTATACTTGATCCCACTACTTTTCTAGTTGTGTTGTCTCATAATATCACTTTGCCTTCTGACCTAGCCTCTATGTAATATGTCTTGAGTAGCCACTGTCCATGTGTCCAAACATGTCAAAAGAGTGACAACTAACTCCAGGGAATGAGTTTACTAACCCATGTGCATGATGGTGCCTCTTCTTAGGTTTATGTGATGTAGGATGTGTTAAGGGGTTATACCAATGAGCTATTAAAAGTGTTTATTATTCTTAAGTGTA
>NW_021331946.1:0-752 GCF_001605985.2 Dendrobium catenatum
AGCAAGGAGACACAAGAGGAGAAGGGATGAGGTGAAAAAAAATGGCTGGATCGGCAAGAATTTAAAGAAAAGGCCATATCATCCAGGCCGATCGCAGAATCATCCAGGCCGATATGGCTCAATAATTTCATACAGGCCGATTGGTTAAAAAGGTGGCTAGATCGTCCGGGCCAATCCGATATCGGCCAGGAAGATTAGACAGAGGAGATCGTCCTAAGGAGACAATCCGGACGACCGTTGAAAAAGCAGATCGTCTAGGCCGATTAGGTGTATCGTCAAGGACGATGCACAATAATTGATCGTACCGTCCAAAGTTAAAACATTTTAAATCTCTTCCACGTGTATCTCCCAGGATGAACAGTGGATTAGCCAGGCCGATTGTCTAATAATGGTTCGTCTGGGCCAATTTTAAGGATTTAAACGTGCTGACACGTGGATCGTCCAGGACGATCCAGTGTATCGGCCAGGATGATGCACATAAAATGCATCGGCCAGATAAAATATTCTATCGGCCAGGACTACCATCATGTTTGCAACAGAGTTTGATCAGATCGTCCAGGATGATATGGTATCATCCAAGACAATGAGTTACAGTAAGCATAGAAAAGGTCAGCATATGGAATTTGAAGAGATTTTGTCTAATCATCCAGGACGATACAGGTATCGGCCAGGACGATGCATTTAGAATTTGAAACCAAGGAAAAGATTGTGATAATCAAGGCCCTAAAAAATAAAATAAAATAAAAGCAGAC
>NW_021331947.1:0-401 GCF_001605985.2 Dendrobium catenatum
TGACTGATGAGTGTAAATCAAGCCCAATCAGTCAGGATGATTTGGGATGATCAGAAGAAATTTGTTCATATCGTCCAAGACGATAATATATTGTCCTAGCTGATCAAAACAAATCGTGGAATATCATCATGAACATCGCCCTGAATAAGAGTTGTCTGATGTCCATTCGTCCAGTGGATCGTCCCGGCCGATACTGCAATCGTGCATGACGATGTGATCGTGTCATCAAATCTTAATTACTTAAATATCCGATTAATTTAGGAAAAATTGTGCTGGATCGGTCAGGCCGATGCCCGGGATGATGCTTGGGACAATGTCCAAAAATAAGTAATACCTAAATAGATCTGGCGGTTGATTCTTTCTAATTTGATCCTATCGTCCTGGCCAATACAAAATCATCC
>NW_021331948.1:0-2166 GCF_001605985.2 Dendrobium catenatum
TGAATCCTTTCGCTACACGGATCTTGGGTTGTTATAGTATATACCCTAAAGTTTCTAGACCAACCATCACCCTAACAGGATAAGATTTCATAACATCTAGCTCACCAGTACATGAGCACTAAAGGCCTATAGCCAGACAATCTAGCATAATCAATCTTAAGAGGCCAATAAAACATAAAACCTAAACCATGCAAAATCTACGGGGAGAGGAGATGGGGTTGTAGGTTAGGTAAAGAAATCCATATAGGAATAATGGGTGAATCAATTTGCACATCAAAGGTTGGCGTTCACTTAAAAATCTTCATGTAACAATTATATACAAAGTAAACATTATAAGTAAACACACGACAGTAGTTCAGGTCATTAACAAGTTTGATTAACACATGCATGGGATTAAGAACAATAACAGAAAACTCACCGTTGAGCTTGAGGTTTAAAATATTTTTTTTGAATAGCCTCAAGTGACGGTCTATGCGTAGGGAATTTTGCCTACCAAAGCAAACTAAAAAGGAGTTGCTAATGCTAAAATTTTAGATTCTGAAATCCACAACGACAGCAAACAGTGGAAGAAAGCTATTTTGAGATTCAGGAAAAGAGAGGGGGAAGAACCATTAGATAAAGCATCAGGGAAAAACTTCAAAGAAAATTTGTTAGAAAAAAACCCATGATCAACCAAGCGCTTGCCCATCATCAACAAAAAACGACAGGGAGAAACCAGCCGAAAGAAAAAGCAAAAAAAAAAAAAAAAGATTAAGAAGAAATCAGAAAGGGAAAACTCAGAACTTTTCTGGGAGGAGAAGAACCACCTGCGACCATGAAAAGGGCAACAGAGAATAGAGATCCTATCGGGATGAAACCCTAACAGAGCACCTCATCATTATTGAGGTTGTTATATATCACTCTTACAAATGTAAGATAAGGAAGATGCTTATATAATGATCTTAAAATTTGAGCTTAAATTTGAGAAAGAGTACTTGAAACTATACTTGGGGGAGCCTAAAAATAAACAAAATAAAGTTTTCCTAAGTGTATATTTAAAGATCATTTGATGAAGGAATTATCACCAAAGTACTAACTTTTTTATTCCAAAATTTTTATCCAATTGTTCGTTAATATAAATGAGTAACCATAGGTATATTTTTGCTGTCATTATGTAGGTCCATTCTCCATTTTGATGAAGGAATTAATATATGATTAACTGGTAAATTTGTTAAGTTTCAATAAAATTAGGTTCGTGGATTTAAAGTTTATTTATAATGGCTGCAACATTTTGTAAAGATAGTTACAAAGCTACTTCAAACAAATTTTTTTTAAAGCTATAGTGGATATTATAAAAATATTAAAATTGTTCAATTTTTGACTTGTTGTCAAAAGAAAAATGTGTAGTAATAATTATTATTATTTAAATAATGATATTAAAATTGCGTTAATTTTGTTTCTATTATAATATAATTATCACTATAATAATTATAATTAATCAAGAGTCTACTTAACTATCTTAATGAATAAAAGGCTTGATTTAAATATCATATTTGATTTAAAATATTGTAGTTAATTTTTTCAATCGACTACAAATTTGAATGAGAGAAAAATTAAGTGAAAAATATGTATAAAAATAATTTGGTGAACAATCTTTTTGTTAAAATGGCCGTAGTTCCTAGTTTAAATTTTATATTTTTTTAATAATATAAATTTAAACAAAATATATTTTAGAAATTTGCCTGTTAATTTATTATTTAGATTGTTAAAATCTAGTTGATATGTGTGAGATTATATAGATTGTTGTTTTTTTTTTCAAATTTCAAACATTATCAATCATGATAAGTTAATTAGAATAATTGAAGGCGCAACGAATTGTTATATTAAATTTAAAGAGGAGATTTTTAAAAAAAATAATATTAGGGGAATTTAAAGGGAAAGTTAACTATTATATATATAATAAAGCATATTTGTTAAGCGCTACAATAGCAAAACTATTTTTACGGGTCAATTTGGAGAAACATTGTTGTTACTTTTGTTTTTAGACCAGTAAACATAGTTTTCATTTGCTATTTTCTCGTTGCTTATCAATTATTTATTGAAATTTTTATGTTGGGAAGTTGCTTTTTACACCTACAGTTCCTAATTATGTTAGCTTTAAGAAAAATGGATGTTAAAATTTAAAAA
>NW_021331949.1:0-1219 GCF_001605985.2 Dendrobium catenatum
AAATCTATATTCTATATTCTAGGTCTTTCAAAATTATCATACTATCAAGAATGAGTTAAAATTTGAACTTCATAAGTTCTCATGTACTTGGCAAGAGAAATTTCAGCTCTTCATCATCTTCTTCTTCCTACAGTTCCAATTGTTTACCTGTGCTACACTTGTATAAGAAGGCTAGAAGATCTAACATTATCAACAACGAAATGTTAATTGCAGCAGCTAAAAAATTAAAACTTATAAAAAGGCCAAATAATGAACAGAAGAAATTAATGGGCCGTGGGTAAAAATATGGACCAGCTTAGGCTTAGCCCATCAATAGCTAATTTCCTGCAGTGGCAAAAGGCAATCACATGAATGATCACAGTAGAAATCTAAGATATTAGGAAGTAAAGAACAAAAAAATCATCATTATATGAAAACAACTGTTTAGAACTACAAGAGGATACAGAAATTACAGTTTCAAGGAAAATTACAAATTTACCCGAAGATGATAATTTTGTAATGTAAAACCACTATTACTAAATAAATGGGCTTATTTCCTAAGTGAAAAAGCAAATAAATGAGCTTATTTCCTAAATAAATGTACTTTTTTACCTTTTAAAGACACAAAGAATAGGTAAAGAAATCTCCACATCTTCATCTTCATCTTCTTCCAACAAAATAAAAGACAATATCAAATTTATATGTTGATGTTTGATTTTTAGATATATGAGTTCAATGATAAAAACAAACATTGACTATGATATATTTACCTTGATTCTTCCCTTCAAACAATAATGACACCAAACTCAATTAGAGCAACAAATGAGTACTACAACTGTTTCATTTTAAAATCTTTAATAGCATTATTATTAATTGTAAAATCTTTAATAGCATTATTAATTTTAGAACATTTTAATTTTGTAAATTGTCTTTGAGATGCCCATGTCCAATTTTTCTTTGTTGTAGGAACAAGGAAAAACTTTCTCAAGCTTGGCTCAATTACACTTTAGATTGTTCAAGTTATTCATTAATATTTATCGTTGTCTTAAGTATATTGGATTGTCATGTTGTTATCATTATCCAAGCAAACATTTTTACATAAACTTTTCCTGAATTTTTGCGGTGGTAGCTCAATTGACTCTTTTGATAGAAAAATTTCAATATATTGTTATACAACAATCCATTATGATTAGTCAATAAATCTTGAATTTTCTTTATGTTGAATTTAAGAATTGATTGA
>NW_021331950.1:0-358 GCF_001605985.2 Dendrobium catenatum
CGAAAAATTTTTCTAAGTCCTATTCGTCTAGGACGAATTAAAATATCGTACAGGACGATTGGTTCTCTAGAAAATTTTTGTCTAGACGAATTTACATTATCGTCCATGGCGACTGGTCCTCTGGAAAAATTTCATCCAGACGAAATTAAAAATCGTCCAGGACGATCTGGTCTCTAGAAAATTTTTGTCCAGACGAATTTACATTATCGTCCATGGCGATTGGTCCTCTGAAAAATTTTTTTCCAGACGAAGTCAAGAATCATCCAGGACGATCGGTCCTCTGTAAAATTTTCGTCCAGACAAATAAATTTTCATCCAAACGATTAACCGACTTAAAACAGTTTTCAGCAGTTTCTAG
>NW_021331951.1:0-208 GCF_001605985.2 Dendrobium catenatum
TCTCGTTCATCTGCAGTATTACTTTCAAACCCAAATGCATCATTTAATAGCCCTTCCATGTCATCATTAACACCATCAACATTGATGGAATGTGATCCAATGTCATTTCTAAATGAAGTTTCTCCATGAGCAGTCCAATTGTAATATTCAGGTTTGAATCCTCTCCAAAGTAAATGAGCTTCAACATCATCTCTTGTCCTACAAATGC
>NW_021331952.1:0-201 GCF_001605985.2 Dendrobium catenatum
AATCAGCTCATGAATGAGCTAAATTCAAGCTCAAAATTTATTGAGCTTGTAAACTCGAGGGAGGCCAAAATTGATTTATTTTGGACATAAGTTGACCCCCCCCCCTTTGTCTACATCAACCATTCTATGGTTAGCTCGTGCTGTTGTAGATTATGTAGCCGTATGAACATATCTTGGCGGTAGTGCATAGGCAAGAACTTT
>NW_021331953.1:0-211 GCF_001605985.2 Dendrobium catenatum
CTACATAAATTTCAGAAATTCTCTATGCTTAAAGCTATAGAAATTTCAGAAATTGTCCATGGTTAAAGCTACAGAAATTGTTAACGAAACTCAAATCATAGTGTTTGGCTTTTTGCTTGTTTGCTACAAAAATTATTAAAAGCTACAAAAATTTCAATCTACTCACTGCTCAGACCATAAATCTAGAAAAAGAACACTTAAGAAATGTCTT
>NW_021331954.1:0-580 GCF_001605985.2 Dendrobium catenatum
TCTTAATGCAGTATTCGATTACAAAATAGGAGAAATCTAAATCTGCGTGGTGACACAATTTTTCCCACCAGCTGCCACTACCGATCTACTGCATAATGACTGGTACCTCGACTCTGGAGCCTCAGCGCATATGACCAACACCTCCGAAAATCTCTCCAACTCCTCGGTATATTCAGGTTCTGATTCTATAACCATTGGCGATATAAGGTACATTTCGATTGCTCACTTAGGCACCGGCATCCTTCCTACCCCGACTTGTAAGCTAAAGCTGTCCAATCTTCTTCACATTCCCAATATTTCTTATAATCTTTTATCTATTTCTAATCTCATGAAAGATAATAATATATCGATCACATTAAATCCTACTGGTTTTCTTTTTAAGGACCTGACAACGGATCACATTATTCTTTGCGGACCTTGTAAAAACAGGCTTTATCTTATCGCGCCATCTCACACATCTCTCTCTGCACTCCAGGCTACCCGAACCACCTCCGATGCCTGGAACAATAGGCTCGACCAACCTAATCAACCCACTATGCGGCTCATAGCCACTGCTCATCCTCAACTTCATATACCCGTT
>NW_021331955.1:0-418 GCF_001605985.2 Dendrobium catenatum
ATTTGGACTCAAAAGGCCTAATGGGTCAAAATTGACCCATTAAGACTTGAGTTGACCAAGTCAACAGTTGACTTGGTCAACTCAGTCCCTTGGGTCCAGGGAAGTGAGGTATAGTCAAAAGAGAGGTCAACAACTTTTTCCTCTATTCTTGGGTAGATTACAACATGAATCAATGAGAGTTTTAACAATGCAAGAATAATCTTTGTTAAATTTATTAATTATATTGTCAGTATGGTGCAACTAAGTTAATATGAGACCATTAAATGACCTTGTGATTTTGATCCCAAATATTTCATTAACTAGTTCCATGTTCATCATGTTGAAGCTCAAGCATATCATGCCTGTGATAAATTTAATCTTTAGATAATTATTATCCATAACAAGCATATCATTTACATATAAATATAAAATGAAATAA
>NW_021331956.1:0-256 GCF_001605985.2 Dendrobium catenatum
ATTAAATTCGAATTAATTAGATTTTTTTATCAAAAAATCAAGGACTATCTTCTGCGTATAGATGGCATATGATCTGCGTTCGGAACGCGTATGAAATGCGTATAAAATGTGTATTTTGAACACCTAAATGAAAACCTTCTTAATCGATTTGAATTAAGGATCAATGGTGGGAAACCCTATATTCTGACGCTCCTTGCGGGTTTTATTGATGATGAGGTACATTCGAATTAATTTGACTCCCCTCCACATACTCTAA
>NW_021331957.1:0-589 GCF_001605985.2 Dendrobium catenatum
CTGATCTAATTAAAGAAAAGTAGAAGAAGAATCACTTCACGCCACATATATGAGGGAAAGATGGAGGCGACCCCATCAAAATGACATGGAAGGGATAGGATTTATAGTCTCCGAAGAATGGAGAACTTACCTACTGATAAGACACACAATGGTACACCGATACCGCCAGCCTTTGATCCTAAATCTATAAGGGACGTTCTGTAAACTCAGTACAGCCGTCCACGACCTAACTAATACAAGACACCTCAAGGGGACTTATAGCTTAAATCTCACAAGGGATCTAAGCAGCCCCGACCTGGATTTACCTCCATGCTCGGAAAGTGGTACTAGCTAAACTCCACTTAGCGTATCAAATCCATGTAGTCTTGTCTTATCTAAATGCAAGAGTAGTAGGAAGCTCAGAAAAGGAAATGGGTATTCAAACCCGACCATGAATGGTACTATACTTATACAAAATTAGTTATCCCTATATGTTACAAAAGAAAATCTACATGCTAGCTCAAGGCTATGCATGTGTAGGTAGTGCCAATCAAGACTGTCCAATAGTCACTGTGAAGTGAACAATGCTTATTGTAATTTTAAAAAAATG
>NW_021331958.1:0-223 GCF_001605985.2 Dendrobium catenatum
GGGTTGATGAAAAGGCTAAGAAGGCTCATGTGAGTAAAATTTTTTGGAAATTTGGAATAAAAATTTATTTAGGGTAAAACTAATTGTAATATAAATTTACAATTTATTTTATGGCTTTATTCTCGCAGGATGATTTTGTACGAGCTCGAGAAAGCCGCTATTCCTCTAACGATGGATCATCTTCAAGATCAACCCACACTTCTGAGTATCATACTTGGTCAGA
>NW_021331959.1:0-276 GCF_001605985.2 Dendrobium catenatum
AGCATGCAATCAGATAAGAGAGAGGTTGTAACATTCAAAGAGACACCAGAGTTTTTATGTAAAACACCTAAAAAGGGAAAAACTATGGGACCTGACCCAGCTTGAATGAATCCACTATTATTTGCAGTCGATTACAAATGAAACCCTTCTTTGGGGGGCCAAGGCATTAGGTTGATGTAGCAAATGTACATCATATAGAATGTATTACATAGTAGAAATTGGAAGAATCATTATTGATATATTCATTTAGTCAAAAGGATCATAGTTGATTGGTGA
>NW_021331960.1:0-423 GCF_001605985.2 Dendrobium catenatum
ACTTGATCAAATCTCAATCACCACAAGCCAATAACTAAAAATAGGAGAAATTGAGAGAAATGAGATAAATCATTGAAGTTAATCATAAGGTCAAATGCTTTGCTTTCATGCATTTTATTTTAAAATATTGGCAACTGGAGACTTGATGCAATTAATTATCTATAGGATAGATTGATTGCATATAAATTTTCATCTTTCTTTCAAAAAACACAAGAAACTAACACAAGAAATAAGATATCTAAAAACACACTACAACTTTCATATATTTTAGAACTTAAAAACACCTAAAACAACTTTTCCTTGATTGAGAAGAAAGTTACAAATGCGATGGACACTTGCGGAGAGAAGGAGATTAGAAGTCCAAGACGAAATTTTAGAAGAGAGGAGGTAGAAGAGGATAGCTCGCAAGCTATATGAAACCCA
>NW_021331961.1:0-229 GCF_001605985.2 Dendrobium catenatum
GTTGTTTTTATATCAACAATTTCTTCAATCAGATCATATTCGTTCAATGAAGGAGTGGAAAGTGGCAATGTTTCAAGATCCACAGAATCACCTGTATTTCCTTCATACAAAGAAAGATCAGAAACATTAAATATAGAAGAAGTTCCAACTGTGCTAGGTAGATCTAAAAGATATGCATTTGTGCCCAATTTTCGGAGAATGCGAAAAGGTCCGAATTTTTTTCTGCTCA
>NW_021331962.1:0-247 GCF_001605985.2 Dendrobium catenatum
CAAAGTAATTAATTTTAGATTTTTTAATAAATTAATCTTAGAAATAATGAAAATAATATACTTACTAAGCTTTCAATCACACTATCACTCCCTTTTCCATTATCATTTAATTCTCCAGCTCAAATGGAATGAATGAGGAATGATAATACATAAAATTAACTTTTAATTCATAATAGTTAATGTAATATATTTATTAGTTATAGTTTAATTAAAAAAAAGTTATAGTAATATAATTATTAATTATAAC
>NW_021331963.1:0-784 GCF_001605985.2 Dendrobium catenatum
TATGAGTAGTAACAATAATACTCCTCTTAACAAATTTACATCAGTCATGCAAATTATTAACTCGAAATTGTGCAATGTGGCCGAAAGGAACTTAGTTCTCTTGATTAAAAGATTTGAGAATCAGCTAGATGGGCAGGCTGCAGAAAATGCCAATTTGAAGAAGGAAATAAGAGAACTAAAAGAAGAGATGAAAGACGATATAGAATTTATGAGTAAAAAACAAGAGGAAATGAAAGTTTTACTGGAAAAAAATGAGAAGGAGAAGAAAATATGGAGCAGAAAAAACTATGCAGTTTATTTATTAACAGTAATAACTACTATTGCGGTGACGGCAATTAGAATGATTCGGCTCCATCACAGGGAGCAACGTTTGTGTGCCTTTCTTGTTGTTCTTTTGAGTTAATTATTTTGCCTTCCTTCAAATAATTAGTTGCATCGTAGCCGCTGCTAATCTTCAGTTACTTGTTACTTAATACTTGGTGTCTGCATTCTGTTATGCGATGGCATTTCCACTATTTACCTTTCTATTATAGTAAGGATAGTACTATGATCACTTTTCTATGAACTAGTCAGTTACAGCAAGAGGAAAAGACTTGTTGATAGTAGTCGTTGTATATCTTCTCGGAGGAGAAGATGAAAGACAGTTTTTTTTCTTTGATCATATTTTATTTCAGGCCAAGGCCTTTCTACCGTGTATCTCTGTTTGTTTATAGTGAACTTGTCTGTACCATTGCATATCGTATCAATATTGATACGTTATCACAAAATAGTCTTGATTGGGCAC
>NW_021331964.1:0-233 GCF_001605985.2 Dendrobium catenatum
TTCATCTCTCAACATTGACTACAAGGTTAATTTATAGGGACGGGAGTGTTAAGCAAGAACACATTCATTTGGATTAACAAATAGTGCAAAAACAATGTCAAGAGTGGGCAAAAAAACTCTGAAGAACAAATTAAAGATAACAATACAATAATTAGAGTGTATCACTGAAGAGTAAAGAAGCAAATTATTAAAAAAAAAAGACAAAAGCTGCTGCTACAAACCATCAGCAAGCA
>NW_021331965.1:0-304 GCF_001605985.2 Dendrobium catenatum
AGAGTGTAAACAGCCGATGGTTCTATGCCGACACTTGGAGGGTGTAAAAGGATGACAGTTTTCTGTCTCACCGAGTAGTGGTGGAAGAAAGTTTTTGCGAAGGCTTCTCTACCTTGCTATGGGGGAAAAAGGAGAGACACTTGTGATAATAGTGCAATACCTGAAGTGGGAGACTCTAGAGAGTGGATATAGGTCGTATTTGACCGAACCACTATAAATCTTGTATCTTTTATTTTATGCTGTTTTTTATTTTCTTTATATTTTTTTATTTTTATCTATTGTTGAAAAATTATTTTAAAAGATC
>NW_021331966.1:0-259 GCF_001605985.2 Dendrobium catenatum
TTAGCTCAAGTAGAACCAGAGGCTGATGAGGAGCTACCTATTCCTGCTTCCTCTCCCCTCCTAAAGGGGAGTCGCTTTTACCCCTTAGCTTTAGCTCAAGGGGAGGAGAGGGCAACTAGGATAGCCCGTTCCCCACCATG
Organism: Dendrobium catenatum; assembly: GCF_001605985.2. Taxonomy (NCBI): domain Eukaryota; kingdom Viridiplantae; phylum Streptophyta; class Magnoliopsida; order Asparagales; family Orchidaceae; genus Dendrobium; species Dendrobium catenatum. The sequence continues at coordinate 141 of NW_021331966.1, forward strand.
CCCGGTCGACTACTCGACTAAGAAGACTCAGAAAGAAAAATATCTACAGAGGACAAGGACTTTAAGGAACATAATTCATACTTGTGCTGCACAGACGGGACAAACTAAGGAGGAGTATG
>NW_021331967.1:0-366 GCF_001605985.2 Dendrobium catenatum
CAAAAGTGATTTCAAACTGTACAGAATTCCAAATACATTCAAAACAAGGTGCTGTGCATCAAAATCCGACCTAAAACGAGAAAGTTACGCAATTTCAAAGTTTAAAGACAATAATTAAATAATTTCAAAATAATGCTATTGGCTGTTTTGAAAATAACTGCATACAGATCCAAAAATTCCAAATAAAACCAGTTCCAGAATGTGCAGAATGCAAATACGTTTAAATCAAGGTGCTGTGCGTCGACAGCGGATCTAAAACGAGAAAGTTATGGTTTTTGGAAGATTAAATGCAATAACTAGGTTTAAAAATAATTTAAAATAAATAATATTTAACAATAATTATTTAAAATAGTATAAAGCAATAAT
>NW_021331968.1:0-318 GCF_001605985.2 Dendrobium catenatum
AAAATATAAAAATTAATTTTTTTCTAATTGGCTTAATTCAAAACTTGATTAATAAATGGTTTAATTCACCCTTTTCTTTTCTTTTAATACCAAACTAAAATAATATAACAAAGTTAATTATCACTGGGTAACCCAGGCCTACGAGGCTGTTAAATTAGCCCCAAGGAGGGTGAAATAAACCTCACGGCCTCGGTGTTTAACAAAGGTGGTAATTAATTAAACACTAAAAATAAAATACCTCTAAAATCAATCCCAAAACACTAAGATTTGAAGTTTAATTGAAATCTCTCCTTTGCCCCTTTCAACAAACAAATAAAA
>NW_021331969.1:0-614 GCF_001605985.2 Dendrobium catenatum
TTATTTTAGTATTTGTTTTAGTTATGTTTTGCTTATGTTTGTTGTTTTTGTTGTTGTTTTTGATATTATGAAATGATCATGTAATCTTTTTCATTAATATCAATACATGTCGTAGTTGATTTAATTTTGATTTGTTTTTAGAATGTGGTTAATTTTTATTAATTTTATTAGTATTTTTTAATCTTAATTGTGCTTAAATCAGATTGTAATCTGAGATTAATTACATTAGAAAATCTAGTCTTTCTAAATTTAAAAGTTGTTTATAACTTGTTATAATTAGAACTTTTAAATTCATGTCTATTCATTTAGACTACATAAAAGTTAATATTATTATTGCAATATAGATATTTTCTTATTTTGTATTTCTATGCTCAAGTGATATTTATGCACTTAGAAATATTTGAAATTTTAGATTATTAATTTTGGAAAGATTTGGTCTCAATTACTCTTGAAAATTATACAAAGAGTACAAAAATCTAAAGGAATGCGTAAAGGTTCGCAAATATGAAAAGGAGGCACAAAATTAGCCCAATGTCAAAAGATGCACAAAAATGTACCCAAAATTTGAAAAAGATGTGCAAAGCGCCACATTTGGTAATTCTCTTCTTTCCAAA
>NW_021331970.1:0-329 GCF_001605985.2 Dendrobium catenatum
TATATATAAACTCATAACATTGAAAGCAAATTTGGCTCAAACTATACATGATCATAATCTAGAATTATCTTCAATGGAATATGATTTCTCACTGAATCCATAGAGCCCTAATATGCATGAATTGGATGTAAATTGAATTATTTATGAATTTCTAAAAATCTAAATAAAAAATTGACCTAGATTTTTGTAAATTCATAAACTAAAAGAAATTGCATCAAATGGCCTTAAGAAAATTAGGCTAGATCAGACTTATACCCTAGAATACTCCTGCCAAATTTCAAATCAAAATAATTTTTATATATAATTTTAAAATTAAAAATAGGGTTTTA
>NW_021331971.1:0-752 GCF_001605985.2 Dendrobium catenatum
GAATCTACGTTGATGAAATTTTTTTGAAATTTACCCTAGAGCCATCCCGCCTGGTGCACTCTATGCACTACTGAGCAAAAATTGGGAGTAGTGTGATAGTGGTACACAAATAAGGGTGAGCCTAACCTTGGATTATAATCCGTGTGCCCCTCTCCCTTCACCTAGCCATCAACACCCTTTTTTCAATTTTATTTATTTATTTTGTATCAATTATCTTTACTTTTTTTTCATATGTAATATCCTTGGAGAAGCCTAAAAATATCTCTAATTTATTATAGAAAGTAATGAATAAAATTCAAAGTAATATTTAATATTTCTACTTTCCTTAGGCTACATAAAATAATGATGGAGTTGAATAATAATTGAATCTACGTTGATGAAATTTTTTTGAAATTTACCCTCGAGCCATCCCGCCTGGTGCACTCTGTGCACTACTGGGCATACATTGGGAGTAGTGTGATAGTGGTACATAAATAAGGGTGAGCCCTCAAATGTGCTCAATTTCAGGAAAGTTGGGTATTTTGAAATTTCATTTGGAAAGTACAGAAAAGCACTAGTACAGACACCTACCCCACCCTACAGGTGCATCATATGGTTGTCCAGTTATAAATTTGAGTGAATTCCTTTGAAGGTGTAGTAAGAGATTCTCCCGATTATGTCCCCCGACTGAATTCATGACAGATTATATTTACAATTACAATCCTTGCATCAGGAATAAGTCTACAATGCTATTCAGCATAAAAATAAAAAAT
>NW_021331972.1:0-224 GCF_001605985.2 Dendrobium catenatum
ATCATGGAAACTTACTTAATTTTCATGATTTAAACAATTGGACAGCGGATATAGGATTTTAGGAGAGCGAAAATTGAAGTTTCTAAGGACCTAGGGCTTGGAGGCGTCAACCACATAACAATTGGCCATGGGGGGACCCTAGGTTTCACTAAGTTTCAAAGGTATACCTTCCCCGGTTTGTCCTAGTGCTCCAAATTCCTGTCCAAGTTGCTGTCCAAGCTCCA
>NW_021331973.1:0-233 GCF_001605985.2 Dendrobium catenatum
TCATCTCGGCTGCTCGACTCTTCCTCCCGATCTCCCTTCTTCCATTCGCTCTCCACGCACAAGCTCCGAATTTAATCGCTGCTTCTCTCGACTCTTCCTCCCCCGATCCCACACGAGCTCCTACCCGTCATTACCTCCACTCCAATCGACCGAGCTCAGGCAGACGACCGATCCCGTCGCCCTTTGCTCTGCCGAGGCCAACCTCCCGATCTCCTTCCGAGAGAGAGAGAGAG
>NW_021331974.1:0-215 GCF_001605985.2 Dendrobium catenatum
ATGATTTCCGAATTTTTTGAAATTGATAGATTGAATTAATATGTGCATGACTATTGATATGATTGTTATTGATTGCTTTAATATTGATTATTGAAGTGATTATTGATTGATTATTGATACTGGAACACACGTATAACCTGGTTGAACATTGGTTGAAGATAGAATTGACCTGTATAGAATGGTGGGCCGACGGGATTTCCTTTAAACCATTGATC
>NW_021331975.1:0-295 GCF_001605985.2 Dendrobium catenatum
TATATATATATATATATAAGAGAGAGAGAGAGAATGATTAATAAGACATGTTCATAAAAGTCATTTAGGACATGCATATGTGCAAGCAGGGGCATATTGTAATATCAAAATCTGCTCCAGGATCGTCCAAGACGATCTGGGATCGTCCTGGGACGATTAGGTGAGAATTTGCTCCAGAATTTGCCCAGATTTGTTCCAGTTGATTTCCTGTAGCCATCGTCCAGGCCGATCGAGGACTTCGGCCAGGCCGATTGGCACTGTAGAAAATATCGGCCTGAAAATAGTCCTGGGAACC
>NW_021331976.1:0-297 GCF_001605985.2 Dendrobium catenatum
TCTTAGTTTTAGTATAAAAATGAATGAGGATGGAAATTTTCTTAGTCAGTCAAAGTATATTAAGGATATCCTTTAGAAATTTAGAATTGATAATGCTAAACTAGTTAGTACACCAATGAGTTCTTCATTACAGTTAGATAAGGACTCTAAGAAAAAATTTGTTGATCAAAAGGAATTTAGAGGAATAATTAGATTATTACTTTACTTGACTGCTAGTAGATCAGATATTATATTTAGTATTTATTAATGTATAATATCTAAAGTTGATCGAAAGGAATCACATATATTTATTGTTAA
>NW_021331977.1:0-1124 GCF_001605985.2 Dendrobium catenatum
TTGAATGGAGGCTCGAGAGATATTTGTTTTTGGTTGAATGAGTTTGCAACTTTGCATAATTAATTTGTCATAGTAAAGAAAAAAATTGAATTCAAAATTTTGATAATAATCTTAAGAATTTCTAACAGTCATTGATATTTAATTGTTAGAAATTTGGATATTGATATGTCATCAAAAAATTATCCTGATCAAACGTAAATCTCAATGCAAATATAAATAAAAAACTTTTAAAATTAAATTTGAGATCATCCAGACTTTGATTTCAACAAGCTTATAGTCGAACTGAACATCTCAATGTGACGGATCCGATAGCATTAAATTTGATCCAATCCGAGTCCAAATAAGAGGTTCAAAGCCTATTTGGAAGTTTCAAAGCATTAATTGGATAACCAAATATGACGTGTGTATGGTTGAATCAAGCGGCTCAATGAGACAAATCCAATGAGCCCAAGATCGTCGAAATCTAATATCATTAAGACACTCAAACATTTAATAAACGATTCATGATCATGTGAATTGATATCGGTCGTCCATTGAAATACTCTCAATATGTCCTTGATCTTTCTTATTTATGAGGCATGGCACCGTCGCCTACGATCCAATCTGACCACCGTCGCCTACCGACTACGACCCTCCGACATACGTTTCATGTCAACTATGATCCTTTTGACCATCATTGTCCGACTATAGTCCCTGCAACCACCGTGGTCCACCGACCATGGCCCACTCCGACCATCATTGCCTACCAACTATAGTCCGTGAAAACAACATCACCTGCTGACTACGGTCCCTCCTACCACTGTCATTCGCCGGTTATGGTCACTCTGATCATCATTGCCCGTCGACAATGGTCCTTGTGCCCTTTGTCGCATGCCGACTATGGTCCCTCCGACCACCGTTGCCCGTTGACTATGGTCCTACAGACCAAATGAACATGCCAATATTCTCATGAGAACAATTCTCATATTAGTGGATTTTTCTCAACTCTCACAATATAATCCGCTCTATATAATGTATACTTACTATATTGAGCCAATGCCCCCTAGTAAGGACATCATTTGTAATCGGCTATAAACACTAGTGGAATCATCTTTAACTGAGCTAGGCCCAATAATTTTTCCCCT
>NW_021331978.1:0-247 GCF_001605985.2 Dendrobium catenatum
GTACATAAAAAATAATTTTTATATTATAAAACAGCTTTAAGAAGCAGTAAGAAAGCCGTCCCAAATGAATCCTTAATCTTCACTTCTAAGATTTTATTTTATTGAACCACATTATGACTTAAATAGTAATTATTTTTTTGGTTAATTGAACTTAATTATTTATAATTTCAATCACTTGTTATTGATTTGAATGGGATAGCCCTTAGAGTTGAGTGAGAGAATATAATATATGTAAAGATTCACATAT
>NW_021331979.1:0-285 GCF_001605985.2 Dendrobium catenatum
GTCAAACAAAGAGATATGAGTAGTAAAGATTTTGTTCAAGTGAAATGTATTAAGGATGAAGATCAAAAATTATTTTTCTTAGAAGATGATATTCAACTAAGGTGGATGAGTTATTTTGCTAAACATTTTAATGAATAATTTAAAAATACGATTGATCTTAGTGATCTTAGCACCCTAAATGAAAATAAATATTTCTGTTTTTATCGGCGTATTAGTAAATTGATGTTAGAGAAGTTTTAAAGAAAATAAAGTTTGGAAAAACTGTTGGACCTGATGATATTCTAA
>NW_021331980.1:0-351 GCF_001605985.2 Dendrobium catenatum
GCGCATAAAGTGACGTAGAGAGAGGAAACTCGGCATAAGAAAATAGGTACACTGTAAAGTTACAAAAAAAATTTTTTGGGACATGAGTTACAAAAATTGAAAGAACTTGAGGAAACAGGATCGGTTATCTTCATTGATGTTTTCCTCGTTTCCTCTCTCTTAGCGGGGTAAAAAAACGAACAGATTATACGGAAAGCAAAGTTAGGTTTTGATTGGACAAATTTAGGAAAATTATCGCAACAAATTCATTTACAAAACACATTGGATTCCTAGAAATAAGAATAAAATGCAGTCGCCTGAACTTTTAATCGCGAATTGGGAAAAAGCAATAATTTATATTATATTTCAAGA
>NW_021331981.1:0-417 GCF_001605985.2 Dendrobium catenatum
GAGTGAGTTGCCTATCGAGGGAACTCCCCAAATATAAAAAGAACATTAATCATGCCTTCTACCCATACTGTTCAATTATCAAATTCATATAATGGCCCAAAAATAGGCTAAAACTTTTCTCTTACTAGGCCCATACTAAGGAAGGTGGAGTACAATAGAATATTAATCATGATCACATTATCAATTAAAATTCTTTTAACATTACAACATTGGTCACCAATCCCTATACTAATGATACGTGGATCCTGATGAGTGGCCTAGACCCCCTCCAAGTCATAGTCATAAAAAATAATGGAGTGATCAACATGAAACTTCTTTTGAGCCAACTTCTCGATTTCAATAAGCATGAGTTGGTTGGACAATAATTGTCCATTGGAGATTTTTTTTAATTTATCTTACCATTTAGCAATAGTTATA
>NW_021331982.1:0-238 GCF_001605985.2 Dendrobium catenatum
ATGTCATCTGGCTCAGACGCTTGCTTTCAGACTTTGGTGTACATCAAACGATCCCTACAGACATGTTTTGTGATAACATGTCAGCCATAGCTCTAGCAAACAATCCGGTGTTCCATGCCCGGACAAAACATATAGAAATAGACCAAAAATTCATAAGAGATCACATTAATCAAAATCACATTCGTCTCCTACCAATTAGTACTGTTGATCAAACCGCGGACATTCTTACCAAAGCTCT
>NW_021331983.1:0-248 GCF_001605985.2 Dendrobium catenatum
ATCTTTGTTTTTACTTTTTACCTAAATCTTCATTTACAGTTTGTGAATTTCTATGTCCTAAATACACCTGAGGTTGATCAAGGTTTTGCAATGCCTCAGCTTGGATAGTTTTTGAATGTGTAAAAATGCCCATTTCTTTCTGAAACATGTAGATTAGCTCATCATTGTAGGAAACAAGCAACTCACTCTTATTAGAATAAGCTAGCCCTGAAATATGAACGTTGGTAGAGCCAATCAGATGTTGAGGG
>NW_021331984.1:0-514 GCF_001605985.2 Dendrobium catenatum
TCGGAAAAACTCAAAGTTATTATGGCTCAAGTCTAAAATGGCCGAGTCGCTGACAGCTTTCCTTACTCAACAAGCCATAAATATGGCCGCAGTAAAAAAGCCCCTGTTTTGCTAGCTCGATGACAAAAGCCGTCAAATCTAAATCCTATCTAACTTGGTAAGTTGGAGTGATTCAGATTCAGAAAAGTTTTCTCAATTAACAGATGGATTAAGATGGAGTTGAAGAGATGAGTCTCATTCAGCATAATATCCATATAGTTAAACTGAAGCACACTCAGAGTGCAAGATGCTTTGGAAATCTATAAGAAGAGTCCTCAATCTAGTCTTCACAGAAAATATTTGGAGATTCGTAAGGCCAACCAGTTTGCAACAAACATGGTCCACTCTAAACGTGCACCAAATTTGTTGGGGGGCATTTGTTGACCTCTACATATGTAGTTGATATGCCCTAGGGTTCCACAATTTCGGTTTTGCCCTATTTCCCCCAAGAATGAGGAATTTCTCCACCAAAAGC
>NW_021331985.1:0-231 GCF_001605985.2 Dendrobium catenatum
CGGTCATAATTCATCCATTTTACTTGGTCCATTAATAACGAATGTCCTCGTAAGCTTATTTATTTTGATTGGGACGCCGTAGTAATGAACGTTGAATAAAAAAAAAAAATTTGAATGCATGTTTCCATACATTTTTCAGCATAGCTTTGAACATGTTGGTATAATATCAATTTTTATATTTTTCAAAAATAAAATTAGGGAAAATGTGCATGTGCTTTATTTATTTATTTT
>NW_021331986.1:0-434 GCF_001605985.2 Dendrobium catenatum
AAGTCGAGCCGAGTATGAGCATGTTCATGTTTGAGTTCGTTTATTATCAGCTTGTTCAAGTTTGGTTCAAGTTATATTCGATATTTTTGTTTGTGTTCAAGCTTGGTTCGTTTAAATCTCTGTTTAAAATTGCGCAATAAGAGGCGCACCTCTGCGCAATTTTACCCAAAACCGCCTCGAGGCTTACGCAAATCCTCTTCTGGCAGAGGCGTACGCCTCACTTGGACTGAGGCGCGCCTCAGAGGCGCAATTCTGGCAGAGGCGTACGCCTCATAGGAACGGGCACGGCGATTCTTCAGGCTAATCTCACAATTCAACCCCGCAATGTTCTTCTCAATCTCCTTCAGCTTGCCACTGAAGCGATTCCACGCTTCGATAGCGTGTTCATCCCTGCTCCACTCGGCGCTCACCCGCTGCCCCAAATACACCTCATC
>NW_021331987.1:0-291 GCF_001605985.2 Dendrobium catenatum
TTAGAAAATTTTAACTTTTGCATGAATTGTTATAGAACAATGAGCATATTTGAGCATCCTTTATAGTAAAAACACTAAGGAATATCAAATACTCACAATGATTGAGAAAAGTTTGATTTTCATAAAAAAAAATGAAAGCTTTATTTTTTATTTGATAATTTTCTTATGATATTTGACTGTGATCGTTTAAGTTTTAATCATCTTAACTCAATCAAAATGATATTAGAAAAGATTCAAAAACTCAACGAAGAATAGGTTGACTCCCTCTAAATTAAATATTTTGAATATGAC
>NW_021331988.1:0-323 GCF_001605985.2 Dendrobium catenatum
AGTGAGCTTGATGGAGTTCTTCCTACTGTTTATTGATACTTTTACCGCTGCATTGACTACTGATTTGATTTTCGTATTTACATAGATTCATTGATCATGTGAAATATACTGTTATGGATTTGATTGACTGACATGCATATTGAGGCCAGTACCATGTTTTGATTTCAGTTATAGGTAGTAGGTGACCTGCTGTGCTTTTTGAAGCTCATTATATATGGTTAATATTTTCAGGTCAGGGAAAGGGAGCAGGAGATTGAGGTTGATCAGGAATCTCCAGGTTTTTTTATTCTTTTGGTTATAGCGATTCTTTTGTACTCAGGACA
>NW_021331989.1:0-208 GCF_001605985.2 Dendrobium catenatum
ATACTTCCCTCGCAGTGGTGCCAAAATTAATGGGGGTTGTGAAGTGAACTTTTGAATTGTAAAAAATGTTTAGGGATATATCAACCCTAAATAATGCCTAGATTTTCTTTGATATAAAATTAGCAAAAACTATGCTTAATATATAAGTATATGTGTTGAATAAAGTAATAAAAAAATAGAGTAGAGTGTCAAACCCACTAGAAAGTAT
>NW_021331990.1:0-258 GCF_001605985.2 Dendrobium catenatum
AATTGGACTTTATATAGGAAAGACACAAAAAATCATAAAAAAATTGCTAATTTTCAAGTTTGTACATAGTGGATCATCCTGGATGAACTTACTTAAATCAGTTGCATACGAACCCAATGTATATTGGTACGAACTAAGTTCGTACCCGATTATCGTCCCGTACGAACTAAGTTCGTCCGGTATGAATAGTTATACCATAGGTCGGTTTCGACAAACTGCAGGAACTTATCAAAATTGAAAGGATAGAGCATTTTCGTC
>NW_021331991.1:0-302 GCF_001605985.2 Dendrobium catenatum
CCAGTAAAATTCTCGAAACTCTTTCAACTAATGCGCTAGGCATTCGACTGTATTCCTTTAACATTTTAGTACTGAATGTCTTAATGACTATTGTTGTAAAAACATTAAATATTCTACTTTATAGAGTTAATGGGAGCACTTCATAACAACCATCAGTTAAATCCCTCTTAATCAATCATTAATTTAGGAGTTATTTATATTGTGTCAATATATATTATGTAGCATTATTTCTTTACTATAATAGGATTTTATTCTCTTTATTTGAATATCTACTATCTACATTATAAATTGCTTAACATGTT
>NW_021331992.1:0-291 GCF_001605985.2 Dendrobium catenatum
ATCGCTGCCCGGTGTCGAATCTATCGAGTTCCTTTCCGTCGCCTCCCACCATTCTTTTCTCTCCTCCTTATCTCTTTCTTGATTTTCCAATGCCCATTTCAACAACAAATCCCTATCTTCCCATCTCTCCTTCTCTCCCTCAGCTAAGGATAGCAATTCTAACTCTGATTCCTCCAAACCCATCTCCAATTTCCTCAGCTCGGACCTTCCCATCATCCTTCAACACCTCTCACAAGCGAAATCAAACTTCTCGATGCAAGAGGAGGCATTGGGCTTTCTAAGATCCTCACA
>NW_021331993.1:0-273 GCF_001605985.2 Dendrobium catenatum
ATTTCGCGAAAAATAGCGTTTTTTTGCTATTTTTGGGTCCAAAAAATTCCAAAAAATTCTGAAAAAATTCAGAAAAATTTCTAAAAATAGAAAAAATTTTAAAATGATTATAACTTCCCCTCATTCTCTCAAAAACCTATAAATAGGCCTCCTAGGCCCTTAGGAAACTTGCAACTCCTCCTTCTTTCTCCCTCCGGTTTACTGGCGATAGAAACCTACGGGATTTCTTCCTCCCCCTCCGGTTTACTGGCGATAGAAACCTACGGGATTTCT
>NW_021331994.1:0-295 GCF_001605985.2 Dendrobium catenatum
GATCAAAAAAGGAGAAGCCCGTTAAGAAGGCTAAGAAGCCATTTTGACTCAGGAAATGGTTAGATGCACATGCGACCACCCAGAAGCAAGGAAGAAACATCCATTGGAGGTAACAAAACACAAACCAAACAACGGAATCATCAACCCTCAATCCAACCAGGCACCCGCAGAGCACGAGAACAGACCACCAAGGTTGTCAGCAAGCCAAGCAAATAGGGTGGTTCGCTGTAATCAACCTCATCATTGTCCAAAAAATACAGAATCAAAACACACAGCAACCAACCGACAAGCAATA
>NW_021331995.1:0-2116 GCF_001605985.2 Dendrobium catenatum
TACCTCCCATACCAAGCCCAGGGTCTGGCATGGCTCAGATCGAGCTCAATTCGACTCGAACCGAGCAGGTTTGGGTCCAACCCAGTCACCAGTTAGATCCAAGCCTCCCCAGGCCGAATTGACTTCACCCTTGGCTCCAGCATGTCTCCATCGGTCTCCTCCGGTCAACCCGACCAAGGACATGGCCGGCAGCGGTTGGAGCTAATGGAATTTGAGTTCCGGTGGTCCCCCCGAGACAATCCCTGGCTCAAGGTTGCTGCTCACCGATTTGATCTCCACGATCCCTCCTGGACAACGCCATCATCCACCTGGCAGCGATCCGAGACTTCCCCAGTTCAATCCCGGTCGTCCAAGCTCCCGAAGGGTGGCCGAATACCCCTGAGCTCACCAGACCTTAGGAGGCATTGGCATTCGCTCTCATTCGATCCCCAGAGCTCCTTCGAACTCCCAGAAGCTTCCTTCGATCCTAAAGATCTATCCCTCCTTCTGTTCGAGCAAGCGCCCGTGAAAGCCTTCGGCGTCCCGCTCGAAGTCGCACCTCCGACCGTCCTCTGACCCCGACGCCTGAAGGAGAACTGTTCGCCACCTTCCCCTGAACCTTCCTGATAGAGAAGCTCATTCGTTGAGGCCTTCTCTGCAGTAATCTCTCCATCCCGAGCTCCCTAGCTAGGTAGGTTGGTCAAGTGTGAAGGAAACCTTCACCCCAGCGCATCTCAACCGTTGGATTGAAGGTTCCCACCATCCTGATCCTCCCGATGAAATTTCATTAGAGTTCGCTGGCGGGATCGCCCGGATCAAGCCGGAGAAGCAATGCGGTTTCGGATACGAGCGGGAGGTTGAAGAAGAAATCCCAGCCGTTGATCTTAATCAACGGCTCGGATTAAATCCCGCGGTATCGGAGCGCGCTTAATCTCAGCCGTTCGATCCGCCATCCAACAGCTATCGTTAACCCGGCAGTTAACTGTTAGTTCTAATCATTGCCCGACGAATCGACGTGCGACGCGTGGGTAACGGTTGCTGACTGTGTAATTGCCGGATTAATAAATCCAGAAATTCAAGGGATCTTCAAAAATTCATAACTCCCTGCACACTTGTCCAAATTAGGTGTTCTTAAGCTCATTGGAAAGGTCTCAGGGTGCACTACAAAAGCCCTATGGTTCGAGACCATGGTTAGGTCAATCTTAGGTTTAATTTCAATTTGAGCATTTTATGAATTTCTTTAATTACTATTTAAATTCATGTCCACCAGGTCTGGAATTTTTGGAGATAGAAATTGGACATGTTTCTGACATGTCCAAATTTTATCTTCCTATTTTAAGTTATTCAAGGGCATTTTCCCTAATTTTTGAGTTTAAGGGTCATGGTTTGACCCTTAAATTCAGAAGGGGATATAGACCTATCCAATGGGACTTAGGGTGTGATTTTTGGTGTGATGATGATGTGTAGCATTAGGAGTGTAGAGCCACTGATTTTGACCCAATCCAAGCCTAGGATAGACCTCCATAGTGATTTGAAGGTGACTTAGAGCTCACCTTGGGTGGTTTGGTTAACCACCTTAGAGTACTTCAATTGATCTCAAATTTGGTGGGTTTAGTCCTTAGGGTCAGGTGATCCCATGGTCCAAATTTCATCAAATTTGGAGTTCATTTGGTTCCCCAAGTAGGAACCTCAAAAATCCTTCTTAGAAATGACCTTAATCCTAATTAATTGATAATGGGCTATTCCTAACCTGTAAAATTCATTAAATTATCATTAATTGATACCTCAACCAGCAAGAATTGAAACCTTCCTTGATTGATTTCTAGTTGTGTCCTAGCTTGATCCTTAGGTGATTAGAGTCGAACTAATTTTTTTTATTAATCTCTAAAAAAAATAATCTTAAAATTCCCAAAAGGGTTCTAAACACTTGTTGATCTATCCTTGGGACATTTATGATCTTTAGAAATGATCTCAAGAAGTTTAGGGCTCATTTGGGTTCAACTCCTTAAGTAGACCCTTTAGCCATAGTAATTTGATAACCCATGTAAGTGCGTAAAATTTCTAAAATTCACTCTTAACCATAGGAAAATTTTGATTAACCAATTTAGAGGATAGTGGCTTTAATTAGAATGCATCA
>NW_021331996.1:0-460 GCF_001605985.2 Dendrobium catenatum
TGGGATGGGTGACCTATTGAAAAGTTATACTAATGAGACAAAACATTAAGGCTATTAGGTTAAAGTGAATGATATCTCATTGGTTGAGAATTTGAACTGCTACAAATAGTATCAAGTATACACCAGTGAAAGATTAGAATTAAGTGCTCTTATTTGTCTGGTGAATGATTATAGGCTAAAGAAATTGACGAGGATGTAGTTAAATATCAATGCGCCTTTACACCAAAATGCAAAATGATATTTAAGAGTTTAGTTTTATTTTTTAAGGAGTTTCATAATCTTACATTTAGATAACTAACTAACTAATAACAATAACATCAAGCATTTATCTCACTATGTGGGGTCAACTACATGAAACCTTTTTCTCCAAGACATAATGGACAAAATCATGAGAAGGTTTATTAGAAACTCCAAATCCAAACATGTTAGGATTTAATGGAGACACAAAAATCAATTCGAT
>NW_021331997.1:0-397 GCF_001605985.2 Dendrobium catenatum
ATATGCTTCGGCTAAAAGGAATGGAAACAGAATTTGGTAAATCAAAGATAAGCATGGGACTATGGTTGATGATTTGGAGCAAATTGAGAATGTTTTCTACAGTTTTTTTCAAGACAAATGGACAGCTAGAGGATGCAAGCTGATGGGATGGCCTTCATGTCCGGAAAATCTGAGAATTTTGGAGGAGAATGCTAAGCAACTGAATGAGGATTTTACCAAAGAAGAGTTGATCAATGTGGTCTTAAAACAAGGTAACAATAAATCACCTGGGCTGGATGGTATTACTAATTCTTTTTTCAAATTTTATTGGAAGATTGTGTGAGATGATACTTGGAAAGCCATTGAGGAATTTTTTAGAATTGGTATCATGCATAGGGATTGGAAAGATACCCTTATT
>NW_021331998.1:0-237 GCF_001605985.2 Dendrobium catenatum
GGCAAAGAAAAACATTATCATCCTCATTAATAATCTTCGGAATAATAGAAGGATTAGCTAAAGGATTAATAACTGAAGGCGTACTAAGCATCTTCTTAAAGAAATCAACACCAGAATTACAAATTAACTCATCATTATCAAGCATACTGCCATCATTGTTCACAATTTTATGAATCTTACTCTTAAGCTTATTTTTATTAGCAATCGCATGAAAAAATTTAGTATTTCTATCCCCCT
>NW_021331999.1:0-243 GCF_001605985.2 Dendrobium catenatum
ATTTTGGTTAAGTGATTTTATTAATCAAATTAGAATATTTTGGAATTTTATAAATTATTGAATTTTTTTAATTTATTGGAATTATTTAACATCATTAATTAAGGGTCAAGAAGTTTACTTTTTTAAATTAAAGTTAATTTTGAAAGTTTAAGATTTTTATTAAATATTAGACCTTTTGATGAGTAATTAGACCTTTATTTATCTTAATTTGGTGTTTTCTATGAAAAGTTATAAAATTTCAAA
>NW_021332000.1:0-256 GCF_001605985.2 Dendrobium catenatum
GGGTTTGAAAGTGATGTTTAGCGAGTGACTATTGAGTAAAAAGCCTATTTATTTATTTATTGAAAATGACTTATTCGTACCAGACGAAAAAATTTCGTCCCGTACGAAATAATCGTTCGTCCCGTATGAACAAATTTTGTACAGACGATCTAATCCGTTCAAAATGAAATGGCTTTCGTAATCAACACAATTTATGATGCATACTTTCATACAGACTTCTGACCAGTCTGATCATACAGACGAACACGTGTTCGTC
>NW_021332001.1:0-388 GCF_001605985.2 Dendrobium catenatum
GACTTAGAATTTTTGGTTTTACTCATATCGGCAAGGATGATATTTACATCATCCTGGACGATCAGGCTTAAAACATAAAGTCTAAATAAGAATTCTTAATTAAGGCAGCCGTCAAGGACGATAAGCTCAAAACAGAAAGAAGTTACCACCATAGATAATTAAGGTATATTATATTTTTAAATTATCAGCCAGGACGTTCTTTGATCGGCCTGGACGATATTCACAAATTATGCCTTAATTGATCAGAAAATTAACGGAGTAATTAAGGATGCTTGATACGATCATATCGTCCTGGATGATCGCAAGATCAGCCAAGACGATCTATTCAAAAATCTTAGTTACTTCTGGATGATAAATATCGGTCAGCTCAAATTCAGGGCGATGCTCT
>NW_021332002.1:0-312 GCF_001605985.2 Dendrobium catenatum
GTCAGGAGGGAACTCTGTTGCAAATTGGGAAGAATTTTAGTATCATGTGGAAGTTGGGCGGAATTCCTACGTTCTCCTGAATATCACGCAGAATCCCAGCGTGTTCGGGCGGCAGGATGAACTCCGGCGGTGGCCGAGGAGGAGCTTCTTCCTTCTCCTCCTTCTCTTCTTCTTCTCTCTCTTCCCTTGAGCCCCTTTGGTGTAGAATGAGAGCTCTATTTATAGTTTTTCTGGAGTGGCATAGCCCGTAAATAGGAGTGAGATCAGGGGCGAATTGAGAGTGGTTTGAATGGACGGCCGATATCGAATCCT
>NW_021332003.1:0-230 GCF_001605985.2 Dendrobium catenatum
TGTGATTTGATTTATGCAATTTTATTCTTTGTGAAAAGAGTTTTTTTTTTAAAATACCAATTCACCCCCCCTCTTGGTTAGCTTGGGACTAAGTTCATAGGGCTTAACATCCCGAACGAACTTTCAGACTCTCCTTTTGCCCCCACAGCAAGGCAAAGAAGCCTGTACAAAATCAGTTTCACCTTTCCCGGTACGGCGGAGTAGCCGGGTTCTTTGACACCAAAGAGATC
>NW_021332004.1:0-365 GCF_001605985.2 Dendrobium catenatum
GAAATCTAGTTTGTGGCTCTTATGATTCATGATAGGTATTTCTATCAAGCAAGATTCAAAAGAAGATTTCAGCAAAGTTTCCATGTGCATGAGTGAACTCTTGGTATTGACACTAGAAGGCGTTGAAAGCTGTAATTTGAACGAGAGTGATAGCCATTGTCGAAGGCATTCATACAGGGGAAAATTATTTGAGATCTACATGAGAATAAAACAAATCCCTCATTGAATGTGAAGTGAAAATTGAATTTTTTAATTCTTAATATATTAGTAGAAGCACTTCCTCGTTAGCTAAGTGTAGGCTCCGAAAATTCGGCCCCGGCCTCCGCTTGCTTTTCTTATTCGGCGGGGGAGTTTTAACGAACTAA
>NW_021332005.1:0-603 GCF_001605985.2 Dendrobium catenatum
CCTTTTCTTGTTGCTTATTAGCCAGAATGACCAAATTAGGATTGACTACCTCATCAGTTGGCGAATTTAGATTCGGAATGTGAGATTTAGATGACTGAGTGTTGCTGGGTGGGATGGTGACTGGCGGAATCTGCGAGGTGGAAGGAATATTGATTGAAGACTGTTGGTTGTTACTGACCCTAGGCTGGTCAGTAATTGGATGAGATGGAGGTAGTGAAGTTGTAGCAGCAATGATTCCTTCAGCTAAACCAGATGAAAGATTCTGCTTTGGAGGATTGCTTGTGTTATTCCTGTTGTCCGGTCTTGGCGGTTTGTGACTTTGGCTTCTCCCCCTAGCAGGAATACGAGCTTTTGCCTGATCAGAGGTGGGTTTTGAAGGACAGAAATCTGGAGAGTGAACAATGGATCCACAATGTTGACAAGGAATTGGTTTCCATTCGTATTGAATTTTAAGAGTAAACGGCTCTCCAAGAATGGAAATGGGAATGGTTTCCGGATAAGAGTAGTCTTTAGCGACCTGGACACAGACCCTGGCATATGTGAGTCGTGTTTTTTCCGCTGTGAGCTCATCCACCACCAATGGTTTCCCAATTTTACTCGCTA
>NW_021332006.1:0-283 GCF_001605985.2 Dendrobium catenatum
AATATAGTAAACTTAGTGTTTAATTACTCATATTAAGGTATAATATTTAAGAAAAATATCAAATTTCAAGAATTCATTTTAATTTAAAAAGTTAAATTTTGACCCTTTAATTTAATATATTAAATATTTCAGATAATTCCTGAAATTCAATATTTAATTTAAAATTCAAGAAAACTATAATTAAACATTAAAACCAATAATCAATCAGCTCAAATTAAAATTTATAAAAGAATAATCTTTAATCAATTAAGTTATATGATTAATATTGGCTACTACTATGTAC
>NW_021332007.1:0-1524 GCF_001605985.2 Dendrobium catenatum
CAGAACTACGTCCGCACTCGGCACCCAATAAAAACTCCATGCACAGACACACAAATATGAGGACACATACAATAAGACACATATGATATATGTCAATTATTAAAAATATAGTACATACAAATACAAGTTTGAAATGGTATTATAATTTTTTAATTTTAAAATTTGTGCACACAAATTTAATAAGTATAATATTAAAAGTAATTTAGAAATAATAAGTTATTTAGCTAGAATTTTTGCTTAAAATTATTAAAATTAGGATGTCAAGAGTCGGCTATCAATATTGTGTATCAGGCATTGAGAGAGCAGACTTGCTATCGAGAGTCAGACATCGATGTTATGCACTAAGTATCGGACGTCTGTCATCGATGTTGAAAGGGCATTGGTGGTCGATGTTAAGACGACGTCGAATAAAGATGAGCTGGCAAGTGTTGGGTATATGAATTGCTATAGCTTCGAGCATCATTGTCAAGATAGTGTAAGACTTTGATGTTGAGCTGATTTTGAAATGCGGATATTATAATGGTGTCAGACGTCAATGTTGAGATGACATCGGGCATTCTGGTGAAACCAAAGTTATAACCCGCCAAATGAAAAAAAAAAAGAGAATATTTGATGAATGAGTATTGTGTTGGGCAATTAATTTGGTGTTGTGGATAGAAAATAAGAAATTTAGTTTTTTATATTTTAAATAAATAAAAATTTTAAATCAAGATTATGCTAATAACATGTGCAACATACATAGTGGCAATATATTAAAAGATATAGGATAAAAATTTTCAAAATATCGAAATATCTCAATTTTTGTAAATTCTGATTAAATTTATATAAAAAAATACATAAGAAAATAAAATCATTGAAAATAAAAGTATGGCAACGATAACCTACCTGAGACAAATACGATCTAAGATCTCCAAAGTCCAAACCAAGCTTGCCTGACAAAATTAGTTCGAAGATCTCCAAACTTCACCTTCTCTCTTTTCTTTCTCTCTCTCTCCTCTTCCTGGCTTCTCATTCCCAACTAAGGCTTCATTTGGGATGGCTTTTTTATTGCTTTCTAAAACGTAGTTTTAGTACAAATTTTTTTATTTTTGTATTAAAACTCCTTTTTAAAAAGCAGTAAAAAAGCCGTTTCAAACGAAGCCTAAATGAAAGAAATTGAGTTACATGAATGTTATAGGGAGTTTTAAAGCGTTTTTATAATTATGAAAATTGTTTAAATATTGTTGCAAATTTCATATGAATATTTTTAGATGTTAAAATATAAAAATTCAAATATTAAGAAAAATAGTCATAAAACAATACATCATACTCAAGATGCTTTAGTTAAAAAGATTGGCAAAATGGACACTAATGATTCCAGAAAATCTATCTATACTAACACTTGCCAGTCCTTAAGACTTCAAGTTAAATAAGAAATCTCATATTTTCATATTTATAATGTTCATAAAAATGGGAAAAAATATTCATAAAGTATGGTATTAAATTTTTTACAATAGAGTGAAGACGGTTTACGAATTAGACTTA
>NW_021332008.1:0-1011 GCF_001605985.2 Dendrobium catenatum
AATGCATCATTCCTTTTTCTGGCGTTATAAAAATTAGGCCGACCCCAGCCTTTCCAAGAATTATAGATGGTTGGGTCACATTCCTACGGGAGGATGCTGCTCAATCAAAATACAATTCCCAGACGGCCATGTCAGATTCCCTCAAACTCATGATTTGTTCGTCGGGTAGATCATGGTTCAGAGGAGAATCTGCCGGTAGTGGGTGCGCTACCAGAAAATCGGCGACGGCTTGTCCTTTCACAGCACGAAGGGGAGTGAAAGTAATCTCAAATTGCAATAATATCATAGACCAACGGGCTAAACGTCCTGATAACGTAGGTCTGGTCATAAGATTTTGCAAAGGATTAACTCTTGAAATCAAAGTGATTGAGTGGGAGAGCATGTAGTGCCTCAGTTTCTGAGCTGCAAAAACTAAAGCAAGATAATGCTTCTCAATTGATGGGCATCAAATTTCAGTAGGAAGAAGTCTTCGACTAAGGTAATAGATAGCATTCTCCTTCCCTTCGTCGTTGACTTGAGCCAACAGGGTGCCTAAAGACTCGTCTAAGGCAGCAGTATAGAGAATTAACGGCTTTCCCGGAATTGGGGCTGCCAAAATTGATGGGTTAGAAAGGTATTGTTTAATGTTATCGAAAGCATTTTGGCACTTCTCGTGCCATACAAATTTAGTGTCTTTTTTCTCAAGGACATAAAAGGGTTGACATCTCCTGGAAAGATTAGAAATAAACCTCCTTATATACGCCAATCTACCTTGTAGAGACCGTAACCGGGTAAGGCTCTTAGGAGATGGCATATCTAAGATGGCTTCGATTTTAGCAGGTTCGATCTCGATTCCGCGGTGCCTCACTACGAATCCTAAGAATTTCCATGAGGTGACGCCGAAGGCAGACTTCAAGGGGTTCATTTTCAAATCGTAGCGACGCAACCGCTCAAATACAACTCTTAAGTCATACAGGTGAGCCTCTTTGACCTTTCTCTAGACAACTAAATCGTCAATATAACACTCAACTT
>NW_021332009.1:0-432 GCF_001605985.2 Dendrobium catenatum
TTGAAATTGATATAACCAAAAAAACATCCTAAAGAGGTCTGGATTGGTTCCGAGAATGCGGGTTATATACAAAAAGTAGACTTTGAAAATATTCCGGATTTTTGTGCTTATTGCAAAATTCATGGCCATTCGATTGCCGACTGTTTTGTGGTTCATCCCAATCTGAGGATCAATAGCAAGGTTTCCAAAAAGGTGGATGTTCCGGTTCCTCCTGAACGTGATATGAACTCTGACATTTAAAAGTCCTCTGAAAATGATATTATTTTACATGCCAAGGTTCCCATGCAAACTAAAAATGACATAGATGACACGTCTCTTGATTCTCCCATAAGAATCTGTGAGGAAGCTTTTTAAAGTGGAACTTTAAAAGATAAAGGAGTGGGTGGAAACTAGTGGAAATAATTTGGAGGAAGTGTTAGACACTTTGAACAT
>NW_021332010.1:0-310 GCF_001605985.2 Dendrobium catenatum
TAAAAAATACTTATAAAACACTAGAAACTTTGAAAAACTAAACATATTTGATGTTGATATGATATTTGATACTTGAAGACATTTCAAATTTTTTTATTTTTATTTGGGTGCTTTCATTTTAGGCTTTAAAGGTGTATATTGCCAAATAATATCAACTCTCAATGTAACATTTCTTAAAGCTAAATGATCAGTTACTGTATTTGAAGTTGTGGCCAAAGTTGCTAATACACATATCAATCCAATAACATTTATCATAATTAATTCAAAAATAACCAATCATGGATGTAATTTATGATTAGATTAAGATAAT
>NW_021332011.1:0-293 GCF_001605985.2 Dendrobium catenatum
TGCAGGTAAAAAGACTAGAAAAGCAGATATCTCTAATACGCAATCAATTTAAATAAATCAATCAAATTAAATATATCAAATTCAATGTCCGTAAGCAAGTGCCCCTTATTATTACATCACAGAATTTTGCAGAAAATTAAAGTGGCCGGGCACCACTGACTACAATTTAGATTTTATCTTAAGACTCAAATGACTTTGAGATTTGGGATTCTTCTCGAGGTCCATTTCTTCGTCTTCTCACGAACATCTTGATTCTTCGGTTCCGGATATCCAAATGGAAAGAAACTCCCCCT
>NW_021332012.1:0-208 GCF_001605985.2 Dendrobium catenatum
ATAATAAATACTAATATATTTAAATAAATAATAAATAATAGTAGAGGTAATCACATAAACGAAAAAATATTTATCAATAGCTCTCTAATGCATTTTCTAATGAAGTCAAGGACTTGGGCATCAGATTTGCTCCAAGGGTTCGAAAGGTATCTCATTTGCTTTATGCAGATGATGTCTTATTATTATTTGATGCTAAGCTAAAGAGTAT
>NW_021332013.1:0-378 GCF_001605985.2 Dendrobium catenatum
ACGAACATGACTAGTGCCGACGGTGGATCACGGGCATTACAGCAACACGACTCTCTAGTCCTCTATAGCGCGGATGAGATATATCACGGACGGGAGGGACACATTTTTCCAAACGGGTCGAAACCGGGTTGATTTTGGATTTCCGTGTCAACCCGAACCCGACTTATTTTTTCAAACGGATCGAATCCGACAACTCGAACCCGACCTATTTTTAAATCGGGTCGGATTCAAGTCAGATTTTTGTGTCGTGTCAAATATTGACACCTTTAATTTTAAGTGAAAATTAAAAAAGTGGATTAAAATAATTCTATATAAATAATTAAATTCAGGGATTTAATAGATTAATTTATTTATTGCAATATTTAAGTTCTTCTACTC
>NW_021332014.1:0-346 GCF_001605985.2 Dendrobium catenatum
GCTGCAGGTAAATTTCCTATTTTTGGTCTCATTGGACGTTGCTAACCGAGCTTATTTACATGACAGATACCAAGACTAGTGTTAACAGATACCAAGACTAGTGTTATAAACATAACAAAAGGTTGCATGTTGTTGTTTTTCTGTTTATGAATAAGAACAGTTGTGGGCAATGATGATGATTTTTAGGCCAGCTATTGTCTGAGTACCATGTTATACTTTTATATTTTCTGTGATGTTTATGTTGCATTTCAGAATGGCCTGGAACTTCAAGGAACCACAACTGTGATCAATAGGGGGATTCATGTACTGTGATCTGAAGAACATTAATGTATTTTTCTTTGTTTGT
>NW_021332015.1:0-282 GCF_001605985.2 Dendrobium catenatum
GGTAGAGAAATATAAAGTTTATCGTCTTAGCGTTGTACAAAAATCCAGCACACAATCAGATAAGATAAAGAGGGTCTTGCACTTATGAGACACCAATATTTTTACTTGGAAAACCCCTAAAAAGGGGGAAAGAAATGCATCTTCGCATAGACGTCCAACGAAGTCCGATAACCGGTAGAAGTCCGGCGTCGGCTAGAAACTTGGCGAAGGGTGAATGTCCGAAGTCGGGTAGAAGTCCGACGTCTGTTGGTGGCAGAGGAGAACTCCGACTTCACTTGGGCG
>NW_021332016.1:0-329 GCF_001605985.2 Dendrobium catenatum
ATTTTATGTATTTTTTATAGTTTGTGTGTTAGTTGTTATTTTAAGAAAGTTTGTTGTATTTTCTTTTCTTAAGATGTTTTATTTTTGTATTGATATCCTGAGCTTAGATTGTAATATCTTCATATTGATATCAATATATATTTTCTTGTTTTGGCTTTAATGGTATTAAAATGTGTGTTAGCCTTTATGATAATCATTAGATTTTTTTAATCTTAAATAATGATATATCTTGATTTGTAAGTTAAAATTAAATTCATTAGAAAATCTAATTTTTCTAAATTTATGTTTTGCATATAACTTGATGTTAATAAGATTGTCAATTTCATGTC
>NW_021332017.1:0-211 GCF_001605985.2 Dendrobium catenatum
GAGGCTCGCGAAAGGGAGAAAGTTAGTGTCACAGCAAGCGAGTTCCAGTCGTTGCCTCCGACCAGAGTGTCGTAACTTCCGCTCGGACAGGGAAGGGAAGTCGCAGAAGGAGCGAAGCAGAGCAGTGCTGAGAGAGGGAAATAACAGGAGAGAGCGGAGCGAGCGCCAGAGAGGCCGAAGGCCTCATTTTCTTCAGTTATTTAATGACGCG
>NW_021332018.1:0-3870 GCF_001605985.2 Dendrobium catenatum
ATGTTGGCATTATAAAACTGGTGTCCATCAGTTGTCAGACAGAGTTTTAGCATTACTTGGAAGTTGAGCGGAACACTAACATCACTTGGAGGTCGAGCGGAACTCCAACATTACTTGAAGGTCGGATGGAATTCTGGCATCACTTAAAATTCGGGTGGAACTCCAATGTCACTTGGAAGACGGACGAAACTCCAGCGTCACTTGGAGTTTGGGTGAAACTCCGACGGTGATTGAGGAGGAGCTTCTTCCTTCTCTTCTTCTTTCTTTTATCTTCTTCTTCTTGCTTCTTCCTTCGGTCCCCTTTTAAGTGAAATGAGGGACTATTTATAGTTTTATGAGAGTGGCATGACCAATAAATAAGAGGAAGATTAAGGATAAGTTGGGAATTATTTGAATGGACGACCGATGTTGAATCCCTTGATCGTAGACCATTTATCAGTCATTTGAAGGCTCTAATGATATCAGAATTTGACAATCTTGGGCATGTTGGATTCGTCTCGTCGTGCCGCTCGATTCGGCTATAAGCATGCCATATTTGAAAACTATTTGGTATTCCAAAAATTAAGGATTAAACCTTCCAAATGCTCTTCGGGTCTTTGATTTGGACTAGTTTGGGCTCGGATTAAGTTGAATTTGGGTTTGTATTTCCGAGACGCTCAGTTCGACTCTAAGTTTGCTAAAATCGGAGTTTTGATGGTCCCAGATTTAATTTTTGAAGCTTCCAACCTGATTTTGCCTCGAGATTCATGCCTGATCAAGATAATTTTTTGTGATATAATCAACATAAATATCTATCTAATAAATTCAAAAATATAAATTAAGTACCTTTATTTATAAAAAATTTAAATAAAGATCAAACATTAATAAAGAGCTATATAATACATATAAACATATATATACAAATAAAAGGAAAAAAAGCTCGGCCGCGTGGTAGATTATCTCCTCGATCACTTTGCATTTTTAAAAAAATTTAATATTTACTTATTTTAATTAAAATATTAATAACAAGTTGATGAACATTCTATATTTATTAATTATTAAAAATAATTATAATAATTCAAATTTGTTGTAATCACATATTGAAATTAAATATTTCACCTATCACGCGTCTTAATTAAAATAAAAGTATTTATTGTTTATGCAACCTATAAATTTGGATAAGCACCAATCAAGGCCTATTATAATTATAAGAGTAATATATTTTTATAACTAAAAACTTGTTCTTACCCTGCAAAATAAAGAAATAGAATAAGGTTATTTGCCTATTTGACATATTGCGTTAACCCGCGTCAGAGCATGGCTGAGCCATTTCCATGTTATTAATTTATTGTACTTTAGTACGTGTGTACGACGTCTAATCGCGCCGCTCTCTTTGAGATACAGACATCACACATCTATGTGTGCTAGCATTCGAGAGAGCTCGTTCTGAGATCTAACTCATCATACCCACGTTGCTGGGTGTAAGTACGCTCGCTGAATGAAATCTGAACAGTTTCAGACTAAATCACAGTCACACTGACACCCCTAAGCGATCCAACTCTCACGATCGTACATAGTCTATAGAGCCTATATGAACGACTTAAGCAGTCTTCCGTCGCTGCTATTGCCACTATCGCGCACCATGTCTCGGTAGCACCACACAACTTACAGAGTGAGTGGCGTAGATCTTTATGCAGCGGTGTAGGAGTACAATCACAGACCATCAACACGAGATTATACATCTATTCATAATAGTAACATGCTCAATACACACTTAGTTGGTTATTGTTAAATGAAATTGGAGTGCTGTCTTTAGATGATGGAAGAAGATGAATAAAAGTGTTAGAAGTCAGGAGTTACAGGATTATTTGATATTATAAGACATGAAGGTTGTGGATTGGTGTCGTGAGTAGGTTGAGGCAAAATGGGGGACGGCCGGTCGGAGACGAGAGCGATAGTACGAAGCGCGCCGTGGAGAGATCACAGGGGACGGAGAGGGGATGTATGGTGTCACGAGAGTGCAAGAGATTGACGGGGACAGATATGGTGGGGGCGGGAGGTTGAACGAGGAAGGGAAAATGTCATGTGTGAGTATGGCAGAAGTAAGCGGGGAGTGATTAGCGTATAAAGGTGAGCTAAGAATAGGGGGGGAGAACCAACAAGTAGGAATGTGGCGTAATTAAAACCCTATCTGATCGCGCACCCGCTTCTCACACCGCATGTGACGGCCTCTCTCCTAGTTCCTCCATCCACCCACCGAATATCTTGCAGGGTCAGGGTTGAAAAATCAGCGGAGTGAGGAAAGGATATGAGCAGTAAATAAGGATGCTAACACATACTGTCTCGAGAAGATTCACGTTCCAGCTACCCGCACGCTGTTCTAAGGACCGTCAGAGAGGCCACAGAGAGTATCGTACACACTTACGTACTCGAAGATGCGTACACACACACTACATATACCATGAACACGATAGAGTAACACGGTAGCTTTAGGACACACACACACCTGCAGCTATACCAGGTGACGACAAATGTGCTAGGCGATCCACACTTCAGCTACTCCATCAGCTCTATGAGCACGCAAACGGTGTCAGCGTTGCGAAAGCCAACTGGCTGGCAGGCCTATGCGGAGTCACTGGCTGGCAAGCTGAAGAAGGCCCTGGATTGGCAGACTCGGGTCACCCTAGGCATCAGGACATGCGTGAGGCCCATGAAGCGACACTGCTGCGAGCTTTGGCTGGCAGGCTGCGAGCCTTGGCTGGCAATCTGCGAGGACCTGGCTGGCAGGACGCGGAGGGCTCTAGGCTCTCTGGCGGCAAGTCCATCATGGCAGCAAGCCTGCGCGGAGTGCACATGAGCCCAAGCACATGCAGGAGAATGGAACGATAAGAAGGCTAAGCTGCACGGAGATCAGAATGAGTAGCACGCAACTTAAACATGTAGTAGGATGACAGATGCGCTGCTAGATGACTGGAAGGCGCTAGCTGGCAGCTGCGAGAGGGCCGACTAAGCCTAGAGGATCGAGGCCACTGGCAGGTGCAAGCTGCACGAGATGCTGGAAGTGACAAAGCACGCCTGTCTGCACATTCAAATGTAATATGAAGAATAACAATACAAATAAGTACATAGATTCTGAGAGCATCGAGTTGATATAGACTGAGACAAAATGAATTCACACAGGAATAAGTCTTGCAAATGCATACTGAGAAGAAGATAAGTGGAGTATCATAATGAGCAAAAAAAAAAAATATAGCTTTTTGGCCATGTCTCTGCAACCCTCCACTGAGCGGCAATATAATTTGGAAGGCTGTTATGCAACATGTATATGATCTTTTGGTGGGGTTAAGATACGTGGATCACACAGAGCAGAGATACCTAAAAAACATTTGTCGCAAGAGCTTGATTAGCTCGATGTAGGGCATTGAACGATCTTGCACGATTGAATTGTCGTTACTCTCAGAGAATCTCGCAACTATCGATAATGCGCAAGTCACATATTCCATGGGAATCCAACTGCATTAAATTGAAGTCAATAGCATCGCACCAATAGACTCCGCTTAACTACTGCCCTCACCATGCCTCTACTTGGATCGTTTCATACCGCGCTCTCAAACTAGTATCATAGCTCGCCTCTGCCGGGCCTGGAGCTCGTCGCGATCATCACACATCTATACAAAATTGCACCTTTGGTATCGCCTTGTCGTAGGATTTGGATACTCGTAAATACACGTGATGTAAGCCATGGGCTATGTAACTGTAGGAGAAGATGCTGCAGACCGTATAGCCACGGCCATACGTATGTGCTTATGCTCTTTAGCTTCGATCTGGGCGTATACAAATATTACTGATTGTGGGCCAAAAACCAACAATAAATCACATAGCAGTTACATT
>NW_021332019.1:0-217 GCF_001605985.2 Dendrobium catenatum
GAAGATGTTTGTTAGACCGGTCCAATGGACCGGTCCAGCCGGTCCACGCGGGACCGGCCCAGCTACATGAGGCGGAAGTTCCGCCTCCCGCACGCCTGCCGAGATCAAACAGGGCCGAATAGGAAGGTTTTTGAATGGATTTTAGGAGGGAAATTGATTGTAGGGCCTGTTTAGGAAATCCCTTTTGATTTGTATGCATTAAATAGTTGATTTTTCT
>NW_021332020.1:0-256 GCF_001605985.2 Dendrobium catenatum
AAACAAATCATAATAATTTAAATAAAATTCATTAAAACTTAAATTTATTCCAATGAACCCTAACGAAGTAAATAATCACATTAAAAATCAAATTTGGACATTAATCTAACTCAAACTCTAATCAAATTCATAAATATCCTTAATAAACATTAATTCAAAAAATGCCTTAAAATTCATATAAAATTCAAATAAATATAAAAAATATAAAATAAATTCATTTAAAATCAAATAAAATCAGAAACATATTAATTTTAAA
>NW_021332021.1:0-938 GCF_001605985.2 Dendrobium catenatum
CTTTGCAGGATATAGGATAGATAGAAAAAGCACCTCTTATACCTGCTAATTCATAGGGCAATCATTTGTTTCTTGGTCCAGTAGGAAGCAAAACTCAGTAGCACTTTCCATAGTCGAGGCAGAATATATCGCAGTAGGAAGTTGTGTTGCACAGGTACTATGGTTAAAACAACAAATTCTTGATCTTGGACTATCTGTTGTAACCATCTCGATCATGTGTGATAACACAAGTGCAATTTGTATCTCTAAGAACCTAATTTAGCACTCTCGAACGAAACACATAGATATTAGACACCATTTCATTAGAGATCACGTCGCTAAGGGAGATAGAATTACATCACATCACTACAGGAGATCAATTGGCAGACATATTCACAAAACCTCTAGCTTTCGACACCTTTAGCACATTGAGGACTAGATTAGGTGTCATAGATATAACTGCATAAAAAAAAAACAAAACAAATTTTTTTTTTTAAACAAGGCTGCTCCTGATCATCACACACTCACCACACAAAAACTCTGCATTATCTGTTCATCGTACTGTACGATACACATATCGTACCGTACGATACATCTTAATCTACATAACGTCCATCAACAAGCAGATTTCTGCTCTATTGATCGTATTGTACGACCTACATCGTACTGTACGATATTCATCCGATATTATTGCCTATCATATTTTACGATATCTCTTCTTCGTACGATACGATACACATCATCAACGGATTGGGACGAATTAAATCCGGTTGGTAAGACATTACTGATTATCGTACTGTACGATACATACCTTTTGTACGGTACGATACATATCAGCACACGGAATAAATATGAGTTAAAGCTGTTTGGTACGATATTTAATATGGATCGTACTGTACGATACACCTGTTCGTATAGTACAAAACTTTTGGTCAAAAGTCGTACTGAGGGCCTCGGGA
>NW_021332022.1:0-459 GCF_001605985.2 Dendrobium catenatum
CAAAGAAATTATTATTTTAAAATTATATTGAGCATTTATAAATATTTTATTTTCTTAAGATAATATATTCTTTTATAATTATCATAATCTAATAAATATTATTCTTAGAAGCAACCGTTTAATTATGAAAAGAAATAAAAAAATAGTAGCTAAATAAATATATAACAATAATTAAAAAAATAACAACAATAACAACGATGAAGTGAATAAAATAAATAAATAATAATTGCATTACATCCTTCTCTACTAATTCTAAAATTATGAAGCTTATAAATGAACTCAAATGAACAATTGCTCAGTGAACTGACATAGCAATGGAAGCCTCATTTTGTTCTTTAAGATTTTAATTTGAATAGTTCAGCATTAGTAGTTTCTTCCTTTCCATCATAAAGCTTAACAAAATTATTCAGGTTTTGATGTGGGCAGCATAAAGCTGGAAATAATTCACTTGTTTTCATA
>NW_021332023.1:0-214 GCF_001605985.2 Dendrobium catenatum
GATGATGAGCGAGACTCAGAGCAGAGCTTCTACCGTCCGATCTGAGGATATTGATATACATCTGCAATTATTTTTGAGGTTGAAACCTCCTAGATTTGAGGGCGCTGTTGAGCCCAGAGTAGCCGAGGAGTGGTTGAGAAGATTGGAGAAGACCTTCGACGGAATACAGTGTCCTGTGGATAGGAAGGTCCCGTTAGCAGTGTTTCTGTTGGAT
>NW_021332024.1:0-324 GCF_001605985.2 Dendrobium catenatum
GAAGCGTGTAGGAAGAAAGAAGGCAATGCCGACTCTTCCAAAAGCACCAAGCATTTCCAAAGAAAAGAAGCATGTACCTCATCTTGGGAGTGACACGGATGAAGGTGACGTCGCTCCTACTAAATCCAAAAAGTAGGCCAGTCTGCATCCAAAAGGAGCCGGAAGGTTAAATTTTCAAATTATGATTATGACTACGACTCAATCTACATGAACTCAGTATAGAGAGTGTTCTCCAGAAGAATAGACAGTCTGTCAATTTCAGACAGCGTACTCGTAGTCACACGTGTTCCTTTGCAACATTTAAAAGAACTCATTTCCCGCGAG
>NW_021332025.1:0-235 GCF_001605985.2 Dendrobium catenatum
AAATTATCTTGATCGAGCACGAATCTCGAGGCAAAAAGCTAGCCGGAAACTTCAAAAATTAAATCTGGGACCATCTAAACTCCGATTTCAGTAAACTTACAGTCAAACTGAGCGTCTCAGAAATACAAACTCAACAACACCAAATTCAACCCAATCTCAACCCAAATGGGCCCGAAGCACTGTTGGAAGGTTCAAACAACAATTTGAGTTACCAAACAGTCTCTGATTTTAACGA
>NW_021332026.1:0-226 GCF_001605985.2 Dendrobium catenatum
CATTTAGGTCCATTAAGACAAATTCATGTAGACATCACATATGCAAAAACTCAAGATCTCTTGATTGATAGCTAAACCTCTTAACTAACAGACCAAGACGAGTTGCATTTTTCTGTGTATTTTAATAGCTACAAATTAGTTAGACGTATATTCATTTTATAAGAATTATTTATTGAACATTATATTATAATTTTATATTTATTCTTAAATATAGTTTTTTTGTTAG
>NW_021332027.1:0-202 GCF_001605985.2 Dendrobium catenatum
CTGACAAGCATTAGCATATCAAAATAATTATCAAATGAAAAGTATTAATTAGGCTTTTTTTTTTTTGAAATTAAATAATTTCTTTATTTTATATATATACTGCAACATTGAGCATTTTTTAACGGTTAAAAAAAAGCTTTTAACTATTTTTTTTTTTAGTGAAAATAACAATAAAACGGCAGCCATAGGATACGAAATAAGC
>NW_021332028.1:0-335 GCF_001605985.2 Dendrobium catenatum
GAGAGAAATAGAGAGAGAGAGAGAGCAAGAGAGAGAGATAGAGAGAGAGAGAGAGAGATAGCAAGAAAGAGCAAGGGAGTGCACAAGAGCGGGAGAGAGAGAGAGAGAGTGGGAGAGGGAGAGAGAGAGAGAGAGAGAAAGGGAGTGAAAGAGAGAGATAGAGGGTGAGAGAGAGAGAGAGAGTGAGAGAGAGAGGAAGTGAGAGCAAGCTAGAGAAAGATCAAGCTAGAGAAAGAATAAGAGAAAGCAAGGGAGAGAGCAAGAGAGAGAGGGAGGGAGAGAGAGAGAGGGAGAGAGTGAGAGAGTGAGAGAGTGAGAGAGGAAGAGAGAGAGAT
>NW_021332029.1:0-218 GCF_001605985.2 Dendrobium catenatum
CGAAAGAGAGAAAATAAAAACCGCGAGCCTCGGACTCATCCAAAAACTGACGGGTTATCCGTTGCCCTTATCCAAGGAACTTCAATTCACGAGCCCGGACCCATCATGCGGCTGATGACAACTCCGATTCTTCTCCATAGGAATCTCACTAACACTCTCTCATAAGAACACAAGTGTGGATATCAATTTTTAATATCAATTCTTCATCCCTTTTACAA
>NW_021332030.1:0-250 GCF_001605985.2 Dendrobium catenatum
TAATTTTGTAATAAAAACTATCCAATATTAAATTTGAGTGGAACATACGAGTTTGGATGATATCATAGCATTAAAGCCCCAAACAAGTTTGTATGCAACAAAGCCTCACAAATTATTTGAGTTAGGCTGAGAAATTTTAGAGTGCATTTATTTGTTAATTGGATTTTTATTAAAGGAGAATATTGTCGCTTCCAATTCCACCCACTTCCTGGGGAACAATTATTATGTCCTCCGACCGGACGTAGAGGAA
>NW_021332031.1:0-230 GCF_001605985.2 Dendrobium catenatum
GATATGATATGTAATAGTCTTCCCACAAGTACAAATGTAGTTTATATTGTCAACTAAATCAACCCTGAAAGACCGAGATGACATGTCAACCACTTGAAACTCACGCATATTTATTCGAATGGGTTGTGGTAACCTACGTGCTTCTTGCTCGATCTTTCGCAGTGTTGCTTGTACTCTTGGTGCAAAGGGTCTGGTTGCATCAATTTCGGAACCCTCTAGCATCTCGTTTC
>NW_021332032.1:0-843 GCF_001605985.2 Dendrobium catenatum
GTTTGGATCGAGTCAAATTCAGATCCAAGTCTGACCCAACCTTAGTTGAGTTTGATTCGATTTAGCTCCATCTGATCCTTGTTTGAACCTTTTGACTTTCTCAACATTTTGTTTTTTTTTTAGATCAGGAAATCGTCTCGACGGCTTCGATCGAACGAAGTCTTCGTTTCAGCTGAAATCGCGCGCCTCAGCGATTTTCTGCGATTCATGCAGACATCGAGCAGTGCTGAAGCATCTTTCGGGGTGATTTCAGAGACTGAAGCAAGAGACAGTGAGAAGCGGGCTTCCTCCTTCGGCAATGGATTCGATTTACCCACGACAAAAGC
This sequence comes from Dendrobium catenatum, assembly GCF_001605985.2. Lineage (NCBI taxonomy): Eukaryota > Viridiplantae > Streptophyta > Magnoliopsida > Asparagales > Orchidaceae > Dendrobium > Dendrobium catenatum. The sequence continues at coordinate 327 of NW_021332032.1, forward strand.
CTTCAGTTTTTGGAGATTCGCCCCCGCGCCCTCTCTCTCTCGATCTGGTTCTCTCTTGTGAAGGCCGAACTTCACACTCTCGCTCGCTCAAAATCTCACGCCCCAGCTCTCTCACCGATCTCTCCCTTCTTCCTCTGGATCTCACGCACCTTCTCCCTCCTTGGAAGCCCGTTCGGTTTCCATAGCCGACTCCAGAGCCGAACTGGACAAGCTCCTCCCCATCTCCGACCGAGTCCACGCCGCCTGGATCCGCGCCCCTCTCTTTCGCGCAAGCTAGCCGAACCCGCTCTTCCCTTCTCAGTTCCGGACGTCGGGACCTAACACCGGCCTTTCCCCTGCTCGCGAACCCCAGGCGACTCTTAGCCGTCGGCATCCTTGCGCGACCCGAGTCCGACGTCTGGACCGATTGGAGCTTCACCATCTTGCAAGGTGAGTAGTCTCCCTTTTCTCCTTGCTTCTTCATCTTTCTCCCCACCCTCTACTTCTCTATTTTCTTCTTCTTTTCCTTTCTCTTCCT
>NW_021332033.1:0-329 GCF_001605985.2 Dendrobium catenatum
CAAAATGTCTTTTATGTATTTTGTTTGATTTAGAAAAATTCCATCTTCCAATTGTTTTATGTTAAACCCCAAAAAGTAGGACAACTCTCCCATCAAACTCATTTCAAACTCTCTACTCATTATTTTAGAAAATCATCACACAAATTTTTATTAGAAGATCCAAAAAGTATATCATCCACATAAATATGAACAATGAGTAAATCATCCCCAACTCTCCTAATAAAAAGGGTGGTATCTACACTTCCCTTGATAAACTCCCTCTCTAGTAAGAATGTGCTAAGCCTCTCATACTAAGCTCTTGGTGCCTGCTTTAAACCATTCAATGCCTT
>NW_021332034.1:0-274 GCF_001605985.2 Dendrobium catenatum
AGATTAGATATAGTCACCTTAGAGGAATGCATTAGGCATTGTTGTGTGGACATAGAGGAATGAATTGGGCATTGTTGTGTGGATGTAGATGCAATTTTGAGAAGCGTGGATTGACTCATATGTGAGATATATTTATAGACATTAGAAAGTAAGGCGAGCGACCACTCTAGAATGGTGAGAGTGTATGGGCTGAGTTGAACAGTACTGTTTGGGCTAGCCCAAACTACAGCAAGAGTGTGAGACCTCATTCCCTTACTGTTCCTCTCTGACTTGG
>NW_021332035.1:0-784 GCF_001605985.2 Dendrobium catenatum
CAGCACACTACCACCATCACCGCCCCCGATGCATTATAAAATGTGCGACCGCTGAGAACGTGCATCAGCTCGCCAACCCCAACGTCCGCTGTTCTTCACTCTCTCTCTCTCTCTCTTTAAATCTCCCGCTCCTCTGTTTTACCTATTCTATTTCTGTTTTTCCTATTCCCATTTGATTTCTTGTTGTTAATACGGAGGTCTAGTCTTCTCTTGTCCGATTTGAGGTACTTTCTTCCATTATGATCACTTAATTTTCACCTTGAAATCGGTCAGCTCATCGCCATCGGAGTTTGATTTCTTTCGATTGATCGATCGAGCAGGAGACGGCGGAGATGATTATTAACGTACGGGAGACAGTTATGGTGAAGCCGGGGGCTGAGACGCCGCGGCGAAGGATTTGGAACTCGAATCTAGATCTGGTGGTGCCGCGGTTCCACACACCGAGCGTATACTTCTACCGGCGACCAGAGATGGAGGGTGATGGGTTTTTTAATGCGCAAAAGCTTAAAGACGCGCTGGCGAAGACGCTGGTGCCTTTCTACCCGATGGCCGGCCGGCTTGCTAAGGATGAGGATGGGAGGGTGGAGATCGATTGTAACGCTGAGGGCGTTCTTTTGGTCTTCGCTGAGACGAATTCGACGGTTGAGGATTTTGGGGATTTTGCGCCAACGATGGAGATGAAGCGGCTAATCCCTATGGTCGAGTACACAGACGATATCTCTGCTTTTCCCCTTCTGGTACTCCAGGTATGGGCTGAACTCTGAATCAGGACTGATTTTCGCTC
>NW_021332036.1:0-336 GCF_001605985.2 Dendrobium catenatum
ATTCAATCTCGTAGTAGGCCTAAATAGTAGGAAAGTTCCCTATTCTTTAGGGACTATAAATCATACTTATCTGCATCACAGGATTATGCCACCTCCATCTTTTCTCTCACAGATGTGATTGAGTGATTGACTTTCTTTTTCCCCAGTTTCTACTTAGTACCCTAGAGTCTCCGAATGCTGGTGTGAACCATGCATGCTGATTGAATCAAATTGGACCTTTCTTCCCTTTGAGTAGGACTTCTTAGTCTACACTCTTGTGAGAGTTCGTTAGGGATATTAGGCCCTATAGAACTGGCCCAAAGCTAATTAAAAGAGTGATGTGAATTGAAAAACTTT
>NW_021332037.1:0-298 GCF_001605985.2 Dendrobium catenatum
AATTTGATCTTGGTTCAAATGCCTACAATAAGATTTTCTAGAAATCCATGCTCGATCAAATGAATTTTTTGTAAGGTGCTATTTGCTCTCTATTTTAAAAGATCAAAATCTATCCCTCCAAAATAGGAAATCATAATTTAAGAAAATTTTAGTGGGAACCATTCAATGGATGTAATTATAGCCTCCTCGTGAGATCATGAAACCAAGTAATTATCTATTCATCATAATTTTGTTCGTTCGTAATGTTATACGTCTTTTTGGATAAAATTAATTAATTAAATAAATAAAGATAAAACTC
>NW_021332038.1:0-263 GCF_001605985.2 Dendrobium catenatum
TGACACATGCTATGACCTCACTAACTTCAAGCAGGTGTTGATGACAGATATTTCTTTTGTCTTTGAAGGCGAAGTGATAGTTAACTTGGATCTCTAAGGGAATATTTATCATGCTAGTAAATCTCAACGGTGCATAGCAATAGTTAACAATGGGGATGATAGTAAGCTTGTCGTTATTGGTAGTATTCATCAAGGCGGGATCAATATAATCTATGATGTGAGGAATTCACAAATTGGGGCATTAGGGCTAATGGTTGTATCTA
>NW_021332039.1:0-238 GCF_001605985.2 Dendrobium catenatum
GTTGAATCCCAAATTATAATAAAACAGAGGATCCAATATCACAGTTGTGATTTTTAGCATCACTAAGCTCAAAGGCTAGCAGCCCAACACTTAAAATCACAATGTCACAACACTCCAATTCAAACAAATATTTAAATAGTTTATTTTAAAATATATTTTGATATTTTAGATTGTTATAATCTTTCCACCTTCAAAGAATATCATCATCACTTTCTTTATATTAGTCAATCTGAGAGAG
>NW_021332040.1:0-364 GCF_001605985.2 Dendrobium catenatum
CGTCACAACAAAGTACAGAAAAGTAAAGCAAAAAAAAACAACAGCCTAAGTGTGTGTCGGCTGTGTGGTTTTGGTAGGTCCTATATAGGATGATTTAGTTAGAGTTGTTTGTATTAGATTTGTTGAAAGAGGCTAAGGAAATTTTAGTTAGAATTCAAATCTTAGTGTTTTAGGGTTGATTTCAGGTATCTTTTATTTTTAATGTTTGATTAATTACCACCTTTGTTTCACACCGAGGCCGTGAGGTTTATTTCCCCTCCTTGGGGCTAACTTAATAGCCTTGTAGGCCTGGGTTACCCAGTGATAATTAACTTTGTTTAATTATTGTTGTTTGTTATGAAAAGAAAAGAAAAGGTAGATTGGG
>NW_021332041.1:0-201 GCF_001605985.2 Dendrobium catenatum
GAAGAGAAGCCATGTATTAAGTTTTGAAAACATGGTTGATTTTAGGCCATATATTGCTTTTATCTTTATTAACTATATTTCATCTTTTATAAAAAAAATATAAAAACCAAGAAACCTAACGTGAAAACTTCATTTGAGCCACCCCAAAATAAAATAATAATAATAACTTCATAAAAGCAAGTAGTTTGTAGTGCATAAATT
>NW_021332042.1:0-324 GCF_001605985.2 Dendrobium catenatum
CACTGAACCCGTTGGAGAGGGTCTTGGGGTCTGGCTTGGTCAATTTGACCAAGTCAAACTGTTTGACCAAGAATCTGAGCCAAAATCGAGGTTAACAGAAAGGTAGAGGAGACTTTAAGGATCTAAAATGAACACAGAGTTTTCTCTGGGAGGCTGATGAGTGAGAGAAAGTATGTTGTTTCTATGCCCTCAAAATCAACTTTTCCCTATTCAAATGGCCTGGGCTAGATTGGATGGCTGTGAAGCATCAGGGGCTTCCCTCTGATGAAGGACAAGTGTCCCAAGTCATTAGGTGACAGGGAGAAAGGCTGGAAAAGGCCCTCT
>NW_021332043.1:0-271 GCF_001605985.2 Dendrobium catenatum
TGACATTATCTAATATTATCTTATATAGGTGCTTGCTCAGCCCCCATAAATAAATGAGGGCTAAAATAATTATAACTGCTACAGGTGGACTGTTTAGCCCTCATAATTAAGAGCATGGCTTGGCACAGCTTCAATGGGTTGAGTTTTTTACTTTCATATATAAACTGCTTGAAATTTTTATTAGGATAACAATGCAGGTCCCTTAGAATTTTTCTACTTTCCAATTTATGTAAAAATTTATAATAATAGTTAAGAGTTGTGAAAATAACTT
>NW_021332044.1:0-307 GCF_001605985.2 Dendrobium catenatum
TTAAAAAAAATTTATAATTTGAGTTTCTTTAAAAATAAACTTTTCAACCACAACAACAAATTTCTGAAAATAAAATGTAGAAATATAAAACAAAACACAAAAAATTTATAGTGGTTTGGTCCAACAAAACCTATATCTACTACTTGAAGACTCCCTCTTCAGGTATTGAACTATTATCAAAGTGACTCTCCTTTTTCCCCCACAGCAAGACGGTGAAGTCATAACAATTTTTCTCTCCTACCAATCCCTAGTGCGGCAAAGTACCATTATCTTTTCACATCCTTCAAGTGTTATCAGAGTACCATCA
>NW_021332045.1:0-276 GCF_001605985.2 Dendrobium catenatum
CAAATTCCCCATTATTTATAAATTATGCATTTTTTTAAAAATAAAATTTAGAACATATATTAAGCTAAAATTTCTCCAAAATTATTAGAGAAAATTAGCTCTTAGGCCCAAAAGAGCTAAGTCCCCTGTTAATCAAATATCTAAGTCATAGGTGATACGGCGTCAAAAAATCATCTTGATTGGGCACGAATCTCGAGGCAAAACCTAGTTGGAAACTTCAAAAATTAAATTCGGGAGCACATGAACTCCGATTTCAGCAAGCTTACAGTCAAACTG
>NW_021332046.1:0-320 GCF_001605985.2 Dendrobium catenatum
TCGGCCATTGAAGAAAGGCTAATACTATTCCCAAAAAGGCTAACACTTGCGTGTATCTCTTGGCTAAGCTTAGGGCTGCAAGCAAATCAAACGTTCGGCGAGTTATTCGTTATTCGGTTCGATTAAAGCTCGTTTGTGATCATTTAATTAAAAAAACAAAAAAACTTGAACAATATTTTAAACAATGTTGTGAAAACTGGACCGGACAAGGAACCGAAAGAGGGAGAGGTTCACGGTTTGATCGGTTCGACTGGTCGAACCGGAGTCGAACCGGATGATATAATAAATAATAATATTATTAAAAATTAATAACATAAAAT
>NW_021332047.1:0-302 GCF_001605985.2 Dendrobium catenatum
ATCGTCCTGGACGATCGCAGAATCGGCCAGGACGATCTATTCAAAAACTTTAGTTACTTCTGAACGATAAATATCGGCTAGCTCGAATTTAGGGCGATGCTCTGGATGATTTTCCTCTGATTTGAACTGATCGGCCGGGACGATCGTTAGATCGGCCTGGATGATCAAGCCAATTTTAAATCATCCAGTTTGCATTCAGGGCGATGCTCTGGCCGATCTTCTGAGATTTGTACTGATCGGCCAGGCCGATGTCCATATCGTCCTCGACGATATTGTCGGCAACTTGCTATTAATGAGCTCCT
>NW_021332048.1:0-324 GCF_001605985.2 Dendrobium catenatum
AATTATCTATCATTTTTATTAAAATTTATAAATTTAATTATATTTGGTATTTGGATTATGTATTTATATTATTAGAATCAAATATATAATTAATTGAGTTTTATTAAATCATTTCATTGAAAAATCTATTTGAAAAGAAAACTTAATAAAAAAGTTTGAATAAGATTTAAAATCAAACAAAATTTAAATTTGAACCACATTTGATAAGAAAAATGATCAGAATAATATTCAAATCAATTTAGATTATTTATAGTCTTAAGCATCAATTAATAACAAAATGAATTCAATGGGAGCCTTATTTGAAGAAGCTCATTATTTGTTCAT
>NW_021332049.1:0-237 GCF_001605985.2 Dendrobium catenatum
CATGAATTGTGAATTGTTTTCTCTTTGGAGTTCTATGACGTTGGGTTTAGGGGTGCTACGACACCTAACTCTTAGGTTCAGTTCATTTTAAAATGATCTAGGTCAACATTGTGGTGCTAGGTCAAAATTCTATAAGAAAATATCAAATTTCACTAATTTGAGATTTACCCAAAATCATTTCCCATTTGAGTTGAAGGTTAAAGAGAGAAAGGGAGAAAATTCTAGAGAGAAAAAGAT
>NW_021332050.1:0-455 GCF_001605985.2 Dendrobium catenatum
AATGGAGAAATTAGGGCTTCGGGTCACTTAAATCCACTGCTAGGCTTTGCCGGCGGTTTTAACCGCTGCAATTTGCATCGGTTATAACCGCTGCAATGGCTTTAAAATTTCTGTTGCAAAATTGGTTTTCGCAGCGGTTTTCAAAACCGGTGCAAATAACCGCTGCGAAAATTCTCGTTTTTTGGTAGTGCTGCAAGGAAACCTCCAAAAAGAAATATTAGAGAAATAGTTGATAGAGCAAATATGAGACCAATCAATATAAAACTTGTAGCAAACCATCTCATAATTCTCCGAAAACAGATGGTTGATATCCCCCAATACATGATCAATATAAGAGTTACTCGAGAATACCGAAAAGATCCCTCAATTTCCGGACTTAGAGTAGGCTAAATTCAAGCAAGGAATCAAGCAAATTGGCTTTTTTTTAATAAAAATAAACTGGCTTATATGTATAT
>NW_021332051.1:0-295 GCF_001605985.2 Dendrobium catenatum
TTTCCATTCGTTATTTTTATACTTGAGAGCGCCTTATTTATGGCATCCTATCTCTAAGCTCTCCCCGGAGCTGGCTTCCTATCTCTCAACTTAGGGAACTTTTATTACGTCCGGTTGGAGGCAAAATCCCGCCAAAAAAATTTGGTATTTGCTCGGTACAACTAGGTATTATTTGATAATAACGAGGAATACCGCTCTCTAAAGACCAATACCGAGTTATACCGAGCTGTACCGAGAAATACCGAGTTGTACCGAGAAATACCGAGTTTTTTCTAGGAAAAACTCGGTACAACGT
>NW_021332052.1:0-344 GCF_001605985.2 Dendrobium catenatum
GGTGAAGAAAGTCTTAATATCAAAGAAATTGACCTTCCCTAATCAGCTATTCAATAAGAGGTTGAATGTAAAGCTTTATAAGAAAGTGATTTCCCTCAAATCAATTATCAAGGAAATCCTATCTTGATAGAACTTTAAGATTCTGACTCGCTTTCGGGAAATGATGATCCAATGCCTATGGTGTGCGTAGACACTGCCTTAGTTTGCCCTCCCGAAGATATCGAGCAGGTGCAACTCCGTGGTGGTAAAGTCTTACCACCTAGGCTTCCCCCTCAGGAGAAAGGCAAGCAAATTCTCTTCGAATATCTAAATCCAAATTCCCCTCAGCAATCAGAAATTCCTCT
>NW_021332052.1:367-1708 GCF_001605985.2 Dendrobium catenatum
GGAGAAAGTCTTAATATCAAGAGATTAACCTTCCCGAATCAGCTATTCAAGCAGAGGTCGAATGTGAAGCTTTATCAGAAAGTGATTTCCCTCAAATCAATTTCCAAGGAAATCCTATCTTGATAGAACTTTTAGATTCTAACTCGCTTTCGGGAAGTGATGATCTAACGCCTAAGGTGTGCGTAGACATGCCCTAGTTTTCCCTCCCGAAGATATCGAGCAGGTGCAACTCCGTGGCGGTAAAGTCTTACCCCCTAGGCTTCCCCCTCAGGAGAAAGGCAAGCAAATTCCCTTCGAAGATCTAAATCCAAATTCCCCTCAGCAACCAGACTTTCCTTTAATTCCTCTGGGTTTTGAATCTGTCATTTCTAAGGTTGATTATAATGTTCTAGCCCACCTTAGGAAGTTGCCAGCGAAATTAAGTATTTATGACGCCCTCCTTCTCTCCAAAGAAATAAGGGAGTCTTTAATTAAGGCACTTCTCGACCCCGAGATTTTTTTAACCCAGTTAGCTGTAACTTCAAAATGTGAGGCATTTTACTTCAAAGAGGTTCCTGGAGTTACCTTTTAAGATGAAGACTTGCTCTTGAGAACTGCTGACCATAATCATCCCCTTTACATTATCATAGATGTGGGAAACTTTAAGTTATCAAGAGTTCTTGTTGATCCGGGTGCATTGGTCAACATAATGAACTTAAAGACCCTCGCATACCTCAGAGTTGATACTAGCAAGCTCTCAACCGACAGGTTGGTGCTTCGTGGGTTCAATGAAAAGGGCGAGAGGGCTTTAGGTTCAATCACCTTGCTCTTACAAATAGGAGATTTGAAAACTGAAGCTAAGTTTCATATAATTGATTCGGCGACGTCCTTTAATGCTCTTTTAGGTAGACCTTGGATTCATGAATATAGAATGGTTCCATCTACCCTTCACCAGTGCAATAAGTACCAACGAGATGGTATTGAACATGTGATTAAGGGTGATATGCAACCATTTTCTATTCAATAAATTGGGATCTACGAAGATGCAACATATTTTGTTCCAAAAGGGACCTCGTCCCGCTCTAAGCTAGAGATCAAAATTGAGGAGAAGTTGGTTGGACAAAAGACTAGTCAAGAGAGAGAAAAAGAAAAATTTATTGATCAAGAAATGATACAATTAAGCAGTGAAGATGACTCTGACATTGTTGTAACGCATTACCTCAAAGAGGTGGGAGGATGGCCTTAAGGGCACAAGGTCAAGGCCGTGCTTCATCAGAGAGGAGAACAACACCTGTTTATATTGATCTGGAATCAGATTCCGACAATGAGTCCAAGGACCAAGGTGCTTCCTTCTCCCTCAAT
>NW_021332053.1:0-639 GCF_001605985.2 Dendrobium catenatum
CCAATATCTTAGACAATGTTGGAAAGAGTGCATGTTCCTATCTAGTGACAAGTTACTAGAGTTCTTGAGGCACATAATGCAAAAATGAATCTTTGGTAGACGAACTATTACACTGAACACAAAAATTATTTCGACTAAAAAATTAATGAATCATTGAGCAAGCTCTTGAATAAGGCCTAGATATTAATTGTTTATCCGATCAGCCAAGTTGAATTACATCTCTTTAATGGGCATATTAATGGTAGTGTTGATTTACATGAGAGAATATGTATTTGTAGAAAGTTCAATGCATAGGTCTTTATTTTTTACAATTAGATGATAGGATTTGATTTGAATCAACTTGACTTTATATGTAACTTATTACTATAAAAAAGAATTAAAAAGTTCGATGCATGGGTCTTTATTTTTTACAATAAGATTTTTTTAAATAGCTTACAAATTAATTAGAAGCAATACTATTTTCATCCTAATACTCTCTCAACCACTCATATGATGCTTCCTTTCCGTCTTTAATGCCATGCATAGCTTCCAAAACTCCTGGGAATACATAATTATTGAGACTCCCAATCAAGGAATTTTCTCTCCAAGCATGATTCCCAGGGTTTTTCTTTTAGTTCCCTCTTTGATCGAAGATCCTCT
>NW_021332054.1:0-356 GCF_001605985.2 Dendrobium catenatum
CCTCTCGAGACCGTACTTTATTCTCAATGAAGTATTCAATTGCAAAATATGAGAAATCAAAATCTGCGTGGTGACATTAATTTTTCCCACCAAGGTTTTTCTGGCGACTCCGCTGGGGATGAATCCTCTCTCCTTCTTTATCAATATTTTATACCCTTTAATCGGTAGTATACTTGTGCTCGTCATAGGTTGTAACAACCTTTCTTCCGCCGGTTCTTTTATTCATTTCATTCTTGGATAATTTGGCCGGTATCTTAATAAATTTTAGAGGTCTTATTTTGGACCCCATTAGAAAACTGATAGGAAGCTCCTTTCTACAACCTTTTTGTAAAGAAATTTCCTACGTGCTAATTCGA
>NW_021332055.1:0-231 GCF_001605985.2 Dendrobium catenatum
AGGTGTTTGAAATGAAGCCTAAGTTAATTACTTTACTCACAATAATTTTACATCCAACTTAATAAAATATTTAAGCTGTCCCAAATGCATTTTAAAGCTTTATTTGGAATAGCTTTTGTGATAATAAAAACAGTTTGAAAACAATTAGTAAAAAAGTAAAAGCTTCTATTTTCATACTAGAAGAGAAGATAACAATTAATATAATTATAAACTATAATTAAATTATTAGGG
>NW_021332056.1:0-386 GCF_001605985.2 Dendrobium catenatum
CTCTAGAAATGCATTTAAAAATCACATAATTAAAATCTTTGAAGAAATTTAACTCATCTTGATTTTTGAAATTCTTTTCCTTAACATCTTGAATAACCTTGATGACATTGAAGTTGTCACTCTCAATAATTACTCCTTTGTACTTGAACATCCAATCTTTGATAACATTCTTTAATACTTTGATTGCCAAGAGTTCTAATTGATAAATATCCCAATGAATGCAAGTATTTCCGAAAGCCAAAAGGAATCTTCCTTTACAATCTCTAATTATACCTCCAACTCCTGCTTTATACGAAGATGAAAGAGTAGCATCTACATTGATTTTTAACCAACCGGGTGGAGGGGGATTCCAAGTATTGAACAGTCTAGGAGACTGATTAACATCC
>NW_021332057.1:0-213 GCF_001605985.2 Dendrobium catenatum
CTTATGAGAATCATAAAGATATTCTGAATATTACATTTATGCATGTACGTGCATAATCTTTCTTTAAACGTATAAGTATGTGTTGCAGTTTGTGGAGTCTTTTCTAGATAATTTTTTTTTCATGATTAAGAAGTTGCACTCCTATAGGTGCTCTTGCTGCTTTCTGTACTTGGTCATTGCTGAGTTTCTAAATAAAAGTGTACATTAATTAGC
>NW_021332058.1:0-283 GCF_001605985.2 Dendrobium catenatum
ACACATCCCACATATTAGTGTGTAGTATGTTGAACTAAATCCTTTATCAGTGCTTGTGAGAAAGCTATATTAGCAACATTATTGTCCACTACAAATTACTGCTTACTTGCATTTGATCTTTTTCCTTTTATGTTTCTTCTTGGAGGTGATGACTTGTTGGTGATAAGGATGTAGTAGCTTCCTTGTCCATGAATATATGTTTACAACTCAATGTCTACTTGAATGTATTTAAGAAATTAAAGTTCACATTTGATGTTTGCATCTTGATAATGTATCTCTTAAT
>NW_021332059.1:0-309 GCF_001605985.2 Dendrobium catenatum
CAAAGTAATTTCTTATTCACTTTGATTGCATCAAGGAGAAGCCTTAAGTCCATATCTTTTTACTTTTGTTGTAGATGTTCTCACTAGACATTTACAAAAGGTCTGACGCAGTTACCGCCGTATGTTTTTTGCTGATTATATTCTTCATATATTTCACCACCTATTTCACCATCACTTGAATTCTAATGTTAATATCTCCATATATTCAGTTTTAGATATACTCAAGAGAAAATCCATTACTTATTTGCTCTTATATTTAGGTTATCGATATTAGAAATCAAAGAAGTTGGATGTATAACCGATTATCTC
>NW_021332060.1:0-303 GCF_001605985.2 Dendrobium catenatum
AGTGGGCTCATTTTATGCCTCTTGTCAATTTGAGTGGTGCTTTGCACATCTTTTTTATTTTCGATACACTTTTGTGTATATTTTTCAATTTTGGTGTCATTGCGCTTCTTTTATTGGCATCATTGGCCAAAAAAAAATTTTTTTTTTGCAAGCTATTTTCTCTTTTATAACATCTTAAAAAATCTTAGTTGTGAATGTATCTTCTCAGATATTAGAGAATAGGAGATCTCTCTCTAACATATGGAAGAATTACCACAAGCAGAATTAATAATCAAAGACAAGAGTAACGAGAGATCTTGATGT
>NW_021332061.1:0-212 GCF_001605985.2 Dendrobium catenatum
TGATATATTATAATATAAAATATTTTTCTAGAACTAAGTTTTAAATAGATATATTTTTCTTATCCAATTGATTTTTTTGATTTAGACCTTTATTTTGAAAAGTCTGTTTGCCATGGGAGAAGTCTGAGCTAGGGCTAACAGGATTGATTATTTTAACATTTTTTTAGATTTCAATGATATTAACTCATTGATTCTTATAAATTTTTAATTTA
>NW_021332062.1:0-310 GCF_001605985.2 Dendrobium catenatum
TTCACCTTGAGATCCGTCACTCGTTTTGACAGTGGTGACTAGCGGAAGAGAATCGAAAGTATACTTAGTGACGCCACTAGTAGACAAGTGATCTTGAGAGGACTTGTCGCCGGAAAGGAGGCCGGGTTCGGAGGAGTGGGTGGAAGGCCGTCAATGATCCACACGGAGTCTGGGCGTTGCTTGTCGATGACGTGTATGAGCGTTGGTAGGATTCGATCCAAGTAGGCTCCAACAGTATCTTCGTCGGAATCAAATCCCGCGTCGAAGAACGGAGATCGATGGATGTCGAGGTTGCCGTGAGCGTCGAACA
>NW_021332063.1:0-420 GCF_001605985.2 Dendrobium catenatum
AGGGTCAGAAGATGAATAAAAAAACATCTTTCTGCTTATGTCTTGATAATTAACCGTGGAAACGAAATGCAAGTTGATGACTCTTATGTTTTAAATCAAAGTTCCGCTGAAGAAAGTCTTAATATCAAATAAATTGACCTTCCCGAATCAGCTATTCAAGAAGAGGTTGAATGTGAAGCTTTATCAGAAAGTGATTTCCCTAAAATCAATTTTCAAGGGAATCCTATCTTGATAGAACTTTCAGATTCTGACTCACTTTTGGGAAATGATGATCCAACGCCTATGGTGTGCATAGACACTGCCCTAGTTTGCTGTCCCGAAGATATCAAGCAGGTGCAACTTCGTGGCGGTAAAGTCTTACCCTTTAGGCTTCCCCCTCAGGAAAAAGGCAAGCAAATTCCCTTCGAAGATCTAAATCCA
>NW_021332064.1:0-221 GCF_001605985.2 Dendrobium catenatum
TTAAAATTAAGAGATGCAGGTCACAAAGCCACAAACATTGGAGATTTATAGCATTTTCTAGTTAGCATGATGGGGACATCAGTTGGAAAGTCTACCGTCGACGTGGTCGTAGATCTACGACCACAATCTGCCCGATGTATTTCTGATTTTAGTTTGATCATTTTATTTTGATGTATTTTATTTATGCATTTTTTCCCTTTTTACCCTTGCTTGAGGGATTG
>NW_021332065.1:0-304 GCF_001605985.2 Dendrobium catenatum
TTGAATCAACAAGTTATATATGCTTTCATATAATATTTTTTCTTATATGTTCAAACATTTTCAATAAATGCAAATCTAATTTTTTTATTAAGCATCTGAAGTTTAGATTAAAACATTAAATCAACTATAGCAAAAATTATATCATTATGAAATTACTTAATATAAAATACAATTTAAATATTCAATAATCAAAACAAGAAATAAGAATTTCACTTGAAAATTTTTTTAAACCAGTTTGAATAACACCTCACTAATGCCACATAAATAAGAAAATTACAGAAAGCGAAGGGCCAAGAAGCATCAT
>NW_021332066.1:0-244 GCF_001605985.2 Dendrobium catenatum
AATACCTGTAAAACCGCTGGATCCACGAAATCCTCCGCAAATCCAGTCGTTCGGCGCCGTCTGCATCGTATCCCGAAAATCATGCGTAAATCCTGCGACGTTGCCTCTGTCGAGCGTCCACACCCATCGTTAAATACGCGACCAAATGAGACACTTCCCGCTGCTCTTCCACTCTTCAGCGACCAAGCTCCTTTCCGACTGCTTCCCTGCTCTCTCCTTCTCCCTTTCACGACTTCTTCGGCCA
>NW_021332067.1:0-212 GCF_001605985.2 Dendrobium catenatum
GGACCATAATCGGTGGGCGATGGAGGTTGGAGGGACTGTAATCGGTAGGTGACGGGAGGTCAGAGGGACAGTAGTCAGCATGTGATAATGGTCAAAGGGATATAGTCTACTGACAATGGAGGTCAGATAGATTGAAATGGTGGTTGGAGGGATCCTAATTGGTAGGTCACTATGGTTTGACAGACCGTACTTGGGAGGAGGTCTACTAGAGT
>NW_021332068.1:0-234 GCF_001605985.2 Dendrobium catenatum
GAAAGCCTTTACCATAGACTTATACTTAACCATAGAGGAAAAAATTTAGATTTAAAGCAGGATGGTTCCACAAGGGGCCTGCTCCACCACTTGCACATGATCATATGAATAGGGAAGCTTTTATCACAGACTTATATCCAATCATATAGGATCAAATTTAGATTTAAACTAGTATGGTGCGATGAGGGGCATGCTCAACCACTAGTAGATGATCATAAGGAAAGAAGGCCTTTA
>NW_021332069.1:0-323 GCF_001605985.2 Dendrobium catenatum
CAGTACTCTGAGAGAACTGTGGGCATCAATTGGTGGCCCATAAGAAGTTAGGGCGTCAGGTGGTGGCCTGGTGGAGCTCAAAACCTCAAGTGGTGGTCCGACATAAGTCCGAACGTTAGGTGGTGGCCTGGTGGGAGCACAAGTCCTCAAGTGGTGGTCCGACAAAAGTCCGGGCATCAGGTGGTGTCCTGGTGGAGCACAAGGCCTCAAGTGGTGGTCTGGAAAAAATCGGGCCTTATGTGGTGGTCTAGACGAAGTCCGGGCCTCAGGTGATGGTCTGGGCAAAAGTTCATGCCTCGGGTAGTGGTCCGGTAGAAGTTTAG
>NW_021332070.1:0-267 GCF_001605985.2 Dendrobium catenatum
TGAATAAAAGCTTAATTTGAATTGAAAATTGTTCCAAATCAACACACTTAACGATGCACAATAGAGATGGACTTCAGAAGAATGTTTCATAGCATGTTAGATCAAGTAATGAAAAACAATTTGGTCAACAACAAAATTTACCCCATGGGATCGGCGTGTTGCTTTATGCTCCGCAGCACATAACATTCTAATAACTCGTTTGGTTGATCGTAGACAGGGGTGTCAATTTCAGGTCACGGGTCGGGTTCGGGTCGAACCCGAACTGAC
>NW_021332071.1:0-262 GCF_001605985.2 Dendrobium catenatum
ATTTGTTTTGGTTTTCTTTCTTCTTATAAAATAATTCCAGTTTGTTTAATATTATATGGTGACTTTGCTAACTAAGGTTTTTGAATCGAGTTGCGTTCTACTTGCTTTAGTATTTTTATTGGGCTTTTTAATTTGCTAGTTCCCACCATAAGATATTTTTTGTTTTATATTATAATTTATTTTATATTTTCTTGGATAAGAATACCATATTTACAAATTTTCAAAAAATACAGACACCACATATAATAATTTTTCCTTATTT
>NW_021332072.1:0-280 GCF_001605985.2 Dendrobium catenatum
GTACATTTAACAACTGTTTAAATTATCATTCCTTTAAAAAAAAAAAACAGCCGAGTCTCTCTTCTATGTCAAGAAAATCTCTGTTGCATGCCTTTGTCTAAGGCTTCGTAGGAACGGTTTTTTTGTTGCTTTTGAAAATGAAATTTTAGTACAAAAATAAAAAAAATTATACTAAATTCCGTTTTAAAAAACAATAAAAAACAAAGCCTAATTGTGAGATTTTAGTACCATTTTTTGACATTTGTCCATTTTTTTTTGAACGGAATATCTATTTGCTGCC